>NC_051432.1:17674759-17772463 GCF_001649575.2 Kryptolebias marmoratus
CCCCCCCCCCCCCCCCGAGAGTCTGCGTCCGCTTTGGGCTTCGCGAGGTAGGTCACATCACGGTTCTCCGACACGGAGAACCATTTTTTTCTCTTCTTCTTCTTGCTGCGGTAGTTTAATGAACAAAGCAAGACGAAGCGAGCTAATCCGTGTTTTCCCAGATTTGTTAGTATTTATTTTATGTCTTTTTTTAATACTGTGACAATAAATAACCACCCGTCATTTTCACGCGAGGGCTCCCCGGGCTGAGCTGACCTACATGTGTCGGTACAGTAAATGCAGCACGATGGATCCGTTTCCACGTCCACATTGGTGACATTTACCCCACGAAGCCTGTGTTCTGCACCATGGGCGTGAAAGTGGGTGATGCCTGGTAGCTGACGGCCATGCAGAGGTTTCCTGTTTGCCCCCACAATATACTCCTAAAATAAAATAAAAGATAGCTTCACTGTCGTGCAGCACATTTTATTACCAATAAAGGTAATAAAACGTGCTGTATAGCAGCCAATGCATCTCTGTAGTCGAAGGTAATCATCCATTTCATTATCAGGTGAATGCTTTCAGTGTAATATGTCATACTGCAGGTATTTTACCATTTCAGCCTCATGCTGGCATCAATCCGATGGTGTGTTCGATCACTGCAGTTCTCCCCATTCCTGTAAATTAATTTAAATGGCTAAATCATCAATAAAGTCAACTGGAGAGGACCCTGAACAACTTGAAACAAGTTGTAACAGCGTCATTCCTACGTAATTCCCCTTCTTCGATCAAATATTCTGGATGCTGTTACCTTCACCTGTTCTTTTACACCAATAATAACATTTACATTAGCTCCCTGGCTCTGGTGGAGTAATTCTAGCTGTTTGTGATGTATTTATTGTTTTTTTTGTTTTTTTCAGTGTCCCTGTGAGGAGTCAGGTTTTTGAGTGACGTGACAGAGAGCAGCTGCGTCAGGATGGCGGCCGTGGTGAGCTACTCTCCTCCGTGGTGGGTGAACCTGCTCCACCGGTTGCCTCACTTCAACCTGGAGTTTCAGACAGTGAGCAGCGACTTCAGACCGGAGGACTCGGAGTACCAGAAGGTAAGAGGAGTTCGGAGCTCGATCACCCTCTTCATCATGGTGCGTCACATCGTTATCCTTCCTTCTGTCACCTGTGAAGTGTGTAACTTTCACGTCGGACGGGCCGAGCAGTTGCTGAGGCTGTCCTGTGTGGGTTCCTCCATGCGTCAGTCATTTCTGAGTGTAAGCGAGAGAAATAATCATCCCTGAATCAAGAGAGCACCTACTCCCACTCTGACAAGTGGAAAGACTAGTAATTTGTTCATGGAACAGTCCAGTAGGTTTGTATGTGACGTTAGGGCCACAAATTGTTGGATTAAAATCTGAGCAGAATATATGGATCCAGTATAAAGTCACGAGTCTCCGATGTATCACCTATTAGTAGTTTGTGGATTGCTGCTTGGACACCTTGAGTTTGTCATTCGTGACCCGTGCTGGCACAGTGAGCCACAATGAGGAATTGTTACATATTGAGTGTTTTTTAAAAAAAACTTAATCTCAAAAGCTTCAAATTGATACGTAGTTTGTTGAAATTTGGCGATTCATCACCTGGCAACAAGCTGGTTTTTGTTTACAAGAGTACTGGTTTGAAAACTTGATTTTTTTTTTTTTTTTGGTCTGAAGTGATTTCATCAGGAATTTTAGTCCTACATTTAAAAAAGGGACTCCAAAAGCTTCCCAATGAGGCCAAATGTTATATGAAGGGATTTCCCGGCACTGCAACAGTGCAGCCTGTTCTCATTCCGACTCATTTTACCAGAACGGGTCACGGTTGTTGCTACTATCATAAGTTATTGGAGCCTTGTTTAGTTTCAAGAAAATACCATCATCTTCTCACATTCATTCATTGGTAGCCACAGTCCTCAACTATCACTCATCGTGTCTCCACATTCAATAATCCAAATTTGTAAATATTAAAGTTCAGTTTAAATGAATCTCCAAATGCTTTATCCAGAAACTCTGCAGGATGATGGATCCTGCTTTGTATGTTCTCCAGAGTGTTTATACAGGGGTTTTCATCTTCCTCTCGTGAGTTGCAGAGGTGTGCAAGTCTTGCCGCTCGAGTTTTGAACACGTTTGACAAATTTATGCAACAAAGTTTCCCTCAAAATAATCACAGAGTTGTTGCGGGCGTCTCCGACCCATCTTAAGGTGGCCAGAGCTGTTTGTGTTGACACCCGAATGGGAGCGCTCATCTGACAGAAGACATGTCCAGGTCTAAAAACCACACAGATGATCGATAATAATTATTTAGAAAACTAGTCCAAGTTTGCCTGTCTTCATTTCAAACGTGGACTCCAGCAGATTAAATCATAAACTTCAAAAGTGGACTCCATGGTGGGTGTAAAGCCAGCTGAAGTGGGTATGCTACAGGCAGAGGTGGGCAGCAGAATAATGTGTATGGCCTAGAATGTGAATTTGTAAGCCATGCACACAACATTAAGCCATGATTTTCTGCATGGCTCTCTGGTTGCCTCCTTACAAACACTGCAGTGGAAAGAGCGCGTATATTTTGAGTCGCCAACTTGTCTCCAACTCTTGCAGGCCATCGAGATGCTACCTTTGGCCTCACTGGCTTGATCCCTCTTCAGCATTGTTGAAATTCAGAATTTAATAACATCAAGTGCAAAACAATTTGTGAAGGTTTTCCATTTAGCATTTAAACCTCAGTCTTGATCTTATCAGCTTTGTCATCACAAAGTTCACTCATTGAAGTAGATGCAGTGAATTTAGCTAAAAAGGCTGGAAATGTTTTTAGTTGTGGGATATAAACTTGTTTATTTCTTCTCTAAAGTTGCACATCTGACCACGACAGGCGGTGAGGGCTGACAGTTTTAGAGAAAATGCCAATTAGGGAAATTACAGCGTTTTTTTAACCTAATTACTGGCTTTATTTTTCAGTTCACAAAGTTATAGCATGGGTGAAAAATTAATTAGTGAGATAGGGTTGAAATAGTAAAGCTGTGTAGACCAAATTAGACTAAAAAAGACTATTGTCTTTTTAATAAACAATAGTCTTTAGGGTAGCAAAGTTGTACTTATTGCTTGAAAGTCCTAACAGAAACGTGGGAACCAAATGGTTTATTCAGTGTACTCAGAGTAAATACTAATGATCTTTTATCACAATATATAATTTTTTTTTAATATTCTCTCACCTAGTATAGCCATTACCACAGCAAAATACTATAAATATAATTTATTATGTCCTTATATCAATGTAAATGTTAGATTTGATGACCAAGGAGAATTTTTGTAAACTCATCTGATGCTTGGAGGACATTTTACCACACATTTCAGACATTTTATTGGATTTAAAAGGGAATGTGTTGTTGGAAAAGAAAAAAAAAGGGTGGCTAAAATTAAATACACATGAGATGTTTTTATAATTAATCATTCATTGAGTTGGCAGAGCTGCATTTGAGCCGTCTTAAATTGGGGCTCTGGCCCAGTTTTTCGCCCTTTTGTTAGACTCTTTAAACAAGGTGACTTCCAGGTCACATAAAACCGAGACGCGTCGTTTAGACCCCCTCCTCCCCCCATCTGTTTCGTGAGCTGCAGTCAGCCCTCAATGCAGTTTGCTGACATGTACTGTGGGAGAGAGAGGTAGAGGAGGAGGAGGAGGAGGGAGGGCACGCAAGTTCAAGAGCTGAGTGTGAGAAGGCTCCCACCGCCATGAGCGAAGGGAGGAGGAGGAGGATGGGAACTGGAGGGAGATATAGGGAGAGAGGAGGAGGAAAGAAGGAAAGATAAAAAGACTGATTGGAAGCTAGAGGAGAAAGAGAGGAGGCTCAATGAGCCACGGGAGGTGCTACTAAACTGCCAAGCAGCCACTTCCTGCGAGCTATTCAGCATTTAACTAAGGGCCTTTGTGCATGTGTGTGTCTGTGTGTGTGCCCACTGGAATTTTAAGGACCCGCCTTTTTAGACTAATTACATAGTGACATATTTCTGCAGATGAGGCCGTCTCTATGTCAGCGAGCCCCACGATCATGTCATTTGTGTGAGCAGTTGCCACATGTGGGACTGTGGATGTACAGATGCTACGTACAGTATGTTCACCTCCTGTGCCAGTGTGTCTTCTGCCCTTTGTGTTGTTTATCGAGGTGAGGGCACACAACTCCTTCGGGGAGAGGGGTGTGTGTGTGTGTGTGTGTGTGTGTGTGAGAGAGAGTGTATGAAGGGATTCGTTTCAGGGTGAAATTGTTCATTCTGGCTGGATGAGGTGGAGGGTGAGAAGAACAAGAAGGAGGAGGAATCGTTGTGGGGGAGGAATGGGAGCGTAGGAGGGGGGGGTCTGTAGTCTCTTGTGGAAGAATGCTCTCTTTCTTTCTTTCACTCTTTCACCGAGGCCCCGTCTTTAGATGGGCTCAGTATATCTGTCTCAAAGGCTTTCATGCATCCACTCATCCAGCTGAGAAACGCATAAACACACACAAACAAGGGCCTACACAGTGTCCTTCAGTGCACTTCACCACACCACGTTACACACACACACACACACAACAGAAAGAATCTGTGTAGTGTTTTCTTTCTCATCAGATTTGGCTCAGATTCAGTTTTGTTGAAAAAAAACAAAAAGATGCATAAAAACGTTTTCTCACTTTTTTTTTGTTCCCTAAAACAACTGTTTAACATTCATCCATGAGGGCAGCTGCCATCTGATGACTTTCACTTTACGGAGGATGCTGACAAGGGCTTTTTCAGAAAAAGTCTTTTTTTTTCATTTCTTCGAGTGCTGAAATTAGAGCTCTTATCCCGAGGCGCTCCGAGGCATTAGAATACAGTACGTGTGTCTGCATGTGCGTTCAGCTTTTTTGTTTTATGCCAGAATCGCAGAGTCAGCGACGAGCTACAGTTAAAACAGCTGCAGAACATTACAGGGGAATCATGTGACCCAAAATAACACATATTCCCAGCTGTGGAGAGTCAGTCAGTAATTATCATTTTGGATGGTCGGGCTTCAGTTTGCATAGTGGAAGAAATGATCTCAATGCAGTTTGAAAATGACAAAGAAAAGAGGTGAGTTTGTTTTATAGTGCAAGGAATAACAACTGACTGTCTGTTTTGTTTTTTCCGGGCCTTTGTTTGAACGATGAACGTGGCATGCTTGTTGCTCTTTGGCCCCTCAAAGGAGGTAAATATTAGCTGAATGCGCTCGAGGTCAGCCACGGCCTCAGGGAGAACGTTGAGGGTACAGACCACCGATAGTAACACACAGACAGAGGGAGCAACAAGGACAACTCACGGAAGTGGAAGTGATTGATCCTGTCAGCTCAAACACACAAACACACTTTCCTGGGTGAGCGCACTTACGCACACTTACATGGGCAGATTGAAAGTAGATCAGTGTGCCGTGGCGTTTAATGTTTTAGCCCCTCCTCCAGCCTGCAAGCTGATCTCCATGAGGATAGATGTACACACACGCACATTTAAATCTAAGTGCACACACTCATGTAGAGCCAAGCTCACCATGCTGATTAGAAGCTAATTGGGCTTCACTTAATCTGTTTTTACAGCCCTACGGTTAATCTAGAGAACATCAAATTCACTGGGAGCAGGGTGAGGTTACTGTAGAGAGCTCATGACCGAGGTTGTAAATCTAACACAATGCCTGTGGCAAAGATTACAAGAGTCCTGGTTTAGTTTTGGGTCAAACTCAACCACTAGACTTTGTCAAATAATGCCACAAAAACATTATTATGACATCAGCGTGACATCTTTGTCCACTTCTTTAAACCCTAAACTGTGATTTCAAAGGTACAAGAGACCCAGCAATGTATTAGCGGTGTGTGCCGTAAGACATCCCTTACAGTAAAAAACAGATGGTTTCACCTCTGAAAGCATGTTAAATTGACACGTGAAGCACATTTTTGTAAGGGTTTACCAAAGCACAAGTCCTCTAGCACTAATCCTACAGGTGATAACATAAAATATAATATCAGAGACTTGGAATCTGCAGTGAAGATCCTCTTCTGCCGTCCTCTGGTCATTTTGAACTTTAGTTTAGTTTCTCTGGAGAAAGTTACAACATTAAAAAGCTAAACTCCTCCACTGATGATTGCATTAGCAACTCATTTTGTTATGGCGTACATCTCATTTGCAGATTTTTGACAATCTTCTCAGCATTTTATGTCCAGAGTCGCCCTGTGTCCCCTCACATCCTGAGTTACACAATATCTGTTATGGTAGTTTGTGACTCCTAGTCTTGTATGTTTGGCTGTAGCGCTTCAGATTTTGATTAAAAGCCCTTTTTCTGCACTGAGTACACTTCTGTTATAATACAGGAAGTGTTGGACCATTAAGGCTGTTTTTCTCAATCAGTAAATTAGATTTTTGTATCATCAAAGACCCTAAACGTTTAGAATTACATACCAGCTAGTTATAACAAATAATGAAGAATAATTTTGTTGAGAATAAAGTGTTCATCTGAGTCATGCTAGTTGCGTGGCTGTAGTTAATGACAGTGTTGCAAGGCTGCGACTTCCTTCCATAATGCACCGTCTTAACATTTAGAGGAAATGTCAACAATTTTTAAACTTTTTTTTTTTAACACTTTTTTTTCTTCTTAATTAGCAGGTCATCATTTTGATTTGACCAGCAATAAAGCAAATGTTTCTAAAACCATGAGCTGTATTTTGTGTTTAGTGCTAATTAGTATATGTGACCCCTCAAAATCAGGAATTTTTTGATATTGAATTATTATTATTTTCAAATTCTGCATCTTAAAGACTTCAAAATGATACATGGTTTCTTGAAATTTGACGATGTATGACCTGGCTTGCAACGAGGCAGCGTTAGCTCAGGTGGTCTGTACCATGTTCTTGTAAACCTAAGGCTGCAGCTTCGAGCCCAGGTTGCGTCACGAAGGGCATCCGGTGTAGAACAATCGCCAAGTCTTTCATGTGAAGCTGACTCGATGCGGCGACTCCTGAAGAAAGGAGCAGATGAAAGAAAGCCAGCAACATGACCTGGCTGGCAACAGGATGGTTTTGTTTACAAGAGTGCTCGACTTTTATTAAGCTGGAGTGATGTCATCAGGAATTCCAGATCAATTTTGATACAAAACTCAGATATGGCAAAAAATCAATGTTTTTGCATATTTTGCACTGCAGCCTGTGTTCATTCTGATTCATTTTACAATTTTACAGGTCACAAATGCTAACAAACTGCTAAGTGACTTGGGCAGATGGTGAACATTGTAGACAAACACTTGTATGCTGTGAGCAGGAATCTTATGGATTCAATTTTATTTAACTGCAAAAACATTGAATCCATTAGTCTGAAATAAAAGTGACTCCTGGGAAGATGTAGAAGATGTGGCCAGATTGTGTTATTCTCCAGGGTTCTCAGAATTGAATTGTTGATGCTTTTAAATATTGCAGGATTCCTTTGTCTGCTGTAAGTAGTCGTGCAGGAGGAGATGTAATTTTTCTTTCAGTTTCTCAGCATGTTCTTGCAGCACAATGACAACCCCAGATGGGAAAAGAAATTCAACATGTCAGAGTGTTTGTAGGAATAATAATAAAAAAAGAGAGAGAGACTTCACCCATTCTAGACAAATTGCTGCAACAGCCCTGATGTCTGTCTTTACCCACTTCTCTCTTTTTGGTGCTCAGTTCAGACATTTTCTTCTTTCACATCTCGTTCCTCGTATCTCCTTTTGTTCCAAATTTACCCTGCCCCCCGCCCCACTCCTGTTACTGTCTACCATCACCACCCTTTTTAACACTTCAAAGCTTTTGGAGGCTGAGTGATCGGTGTGTTGGTCTCCAGTGCACACAGCTCCCAAACAGCAGCACTTCCACTCCCTCCATGGACGAGTGCCTGTTTGATGATGCACAAATACAGCACAATATAGCCTTAACCTACCATGGTAAACATCAAACACCCAATGAACCATCATGGTTGTATTTTTTTTTTGCCTCAGACGGCTGCACTTGGTTTTTATTAGCATCTGTCTGCTAAATCACAAGGTCTGTCTGTGTATCTGGTTTCTGCTCATATCAGCTAACTGGCTTCCTGTACTCTTTATCCACATCCTAAATGGTCCACTTCCCAGCGATAAAGACAAGACCTGAATGTAATTCACTTGTACGTTCACTGAGTCAGGCAAAAGCCTTTAATGGAAAAATGGAAAACACAAAGTGTGTCAAAAAATCAAAATGGTTTTATAATTTTTTTTCCCCCTTTTTTTCTTTCTAGTCTATTCTGCTCATTGGCTCTCTGGCTTTGGTGTGTTTGGGCCTGGACCTCGTCTTCCTCCTCATCTACTCCTTCTGGCTTTGCTGCCGAAGATGCAAACGTGACGAGTCCTCACACTCCCATACGCACTCCCAGCAGCCGAGCGCCGACTGCTGTTGCACTGCTTGGTGCGTCATCATCGCCACGCTCGTTTGCAGGTAAGAGGCTAAATGGGGAAAACTTGCTCTTGTTTTTTGACTCCTTTGTTTCGCTGTACAAACATGGCACAGGCTGTAGGATTTGTTATTCTTCAGTGACTAAGGCTCGATTCAGTTCATCCTTCTCCTGATTAGGGGTTTGCTCGCTGCCCTGTAGACGGGACTCTCTGACTTTCACCTAACAGTCTTTTAAATCTGTGCTCAGTGTTAATCTGAACTAGTTGGTCTAATTTACGCTGACACAGCGTGACCATAGCTGTTTCTGTGCTCTGCTGCACTTACAGGCCGGCTCTGTTTCTGTACAGCTTTTGTATATACAGGAAATGCCTGTAATTACTGACAGCTGACATTAAAATGATTTGTCATTTAGATTCTTGTATATTATTTGTCAGTAATTACGTCTCAGCACAGCAGAAAGAGTTTTAAGTGTGTTTAATTAGTGCTGGAGACTCACATTCATAAATACACAGACCACAGAGGAGAAAGAAAACTCTTTCCAGAACATCCAAGCTGCTGATACACGCAGACTTGAGTTATACAGTCTCTTTTATGAATTTGTCCTAGATTTATTATCGCCGACCACCAAGGGGCAAGAAGCAATAATATTTTTGTCTCTGTATGTATATAATAACAACTTATAAACCAGAGGACGAGTTTTCATCAATATCTCAGAAAGTAATCACCAGATGTACCTCTATTACTGATTAACGTTTGGAGTCACTTCAATACAAGGTGCCCACTACAGCTAATCAACATTAGCCATCACAAGAAATGCTATAACTCAATCAATTCTGCAGATATTGAGCTAAAATTTGGTGTGGTAGTAGCTGAGCATCATTCCCAATATATACTCCAAGCATACTTTAATTGTTGCCATCGTCTGTTAGCTAAATATCTCATGAACTACTGGATGGAGTTTTTAAAAACTGTAACAAGAGGATGTAAGAAGGAAGGATGAAACACTTTTCCATCACTTTGCTACAGTTTTAATCTCTCGTTAAAGGTACACCAGATCGATTACAACTCATTAACTTTTTGAGTCCAAGATGGTCGCCACAGCTAGTCAGCATTAGCCAACACAAAAAATGGTTAAAAGATATTGAGCTAGATTTGATGTGGTTGTAGTTGGGAGTTATCTTTAACGCATTTGCTGAGTGCTATTACATCTTGAGAAATGCATGAGATTTTGCAAGGTTTGACCCAAATGTAACTCGGCCCCTTCACAGCATAAAATGATTTTAGTTTAAATATTTAGCACGAAGGGCGACCGAAGATATGCATTCCTTCAAGGAATGCTAAGCCTTTAGTTTTAGTCAGTAAATACAACTCTTACAGATGTAAAATCTGACCAAGATTTGCAGCAGCTCAGAGGTTATCACTTAAAAACAACTGTGTATGCCTTTATAAATGCAAATTGTTCCATCTCACCATTTTTTCTAAAAGTCTGAAGTCTATGTGGGTTAATTGGAGGAGAGCCAGATGGTTACGCTCCACTGTTTGTGTTTGTCTGTCTCTCTCTGTGCGCACTATGAGCTTCTTCACCCAAGTGACCGAGCAGCAGGACAGAACGTATTTTCACCACAGATGCTGACCTGTGTGCTCGTCTGCACCAACACACACACGCAGGCCCGTTAACAGACACACAACGTATTCCTCTTAATCACTTTTCTACTTCTCTTCGACTCTCCCTCCTTCCCTTCCCACCTCTCCATCTCTTTCAGCACTCTGCCTTTATTTATTATTTCTCTCAGTTGGTCCTTCTTCCCAGCCCAGAAAGGTTGCCATGGAGACAGAAGCAGATTTGACACAGAGAGGAGAAATGAATTATACAGTCATGGGAAGCTGCCTGTGTGTCTGTGTGTGAGTGTGTGTGTGTCTGTGTGTGCGTCACTCCAAGCCAAAAGGAGGTTTTTTGTTGGTTTTTAATATTTTATGATTAGTAATACTATTCCTGCTGAATAGTTGAAATGGATCAGAGCCTTTTTTACATGATTTTTTATGTGCTCTTGTGCATGTGCATTCGATTCTTTGTCCACGGTTTAGCATGACGTCATGTTCTATTTCTGACTCGGTGCCAACAACATGTGGACTTCCTTTGTTTATGTGAAACATCTTAAACAGATGAAGCTGCGTCTCGTATCAGCCCATTACAGCTGAGCTGAGAGGACTGGACCCTCTTTAAAAAGCAGTCAACATATTGGATTAGCATTGATTTGTTTGAGCTTAATGTTAAACAGATCTTCACAAACAAATAAAATGAAATGAATAGATTCAAAGGCAACATTTTAAGGGGTGATTTTAAGTGGATTAGCCAAGATTGTACAACCTGGAGGAAAATTTATTTTACTCTTTTCTGACATTTGATTGGCAGAACTATCATTTTATTTATTTTTAAAAAAAGCTAGTCTCAGTCAGTACTTTCTGCAGTACCTAAATTCAAGTGAGCATCAGACAGATATGAAAACCAACAGCTGTTCTTTTAGGGAAGCTTTCTAGTCATGTTTACATAATTTAACACAAGATAGGATGTTTTTTTTTCCTCCTGTGGCTAAATAAACATGTCGCCCATTCATTCTTATTCATACACTGTCAAATAAACTACAGCTGAAGTTGTAATTCTTAGAAATTCTAACTTTGAGTTTGATTTTTCAATCAATATTGTAATTTATTTTATAGAAAAGATCTTAAATTGGTAATATTTAGATGACTAGTACCTGATGTTACTAACATTTTTTCTGTTGTATATCTAAATGCATATGGAATTTTTGAAATAGCCATTTGTTATTAAGTTACCAAATAAAGTCATTGGAGGTACCAAAACAAATTATTTTGTGCACATTTGTGAGCAATCATTAGGTGGTTCTCTTGTGTTCTAATGGTGATCATATTTTTGACAGTAGTCAATAATCTGTGGTGAGGTTGTACTTTTGTCTTTTGTTAAAATAAAAATCAGTTTGTCTGCACTGTAAAGTAAGATTATTTAGTTGACTGTGCCACTAATTGGACACACTTCTTTTATTCATGGAAATTAGTTTGGTTTGGGCTTGGAATACATTATGAACTCAGTTTTGACAGAAAGCAATGTTTGATGGACTCATTTAGGTGCAGCAAAGCATTTTTAGTTTATGATGTCAGTTTTTTTCAACTAAAATAGACCGATGCAAAGAATAAAATGCAGCTCTATCATTTTTTTCTCATGAGCTGTGATGTAGACTCTGCAGGCAGGTGTAAGTAAAACACTTTTATTCTTAAACAAAAAACAAAGGGTGCTTCAAAGCAGAATGTCTGAAGAAATAAATTTAAAAAAAATGTGAAACGGAGCGTGGTGACAAAGTAAAATCAGAGAGGTCATGATGACTAAGGAAGGAAAACAGGAAGAGCAATACACGTTTAATATATTTAGATGGAGTATCATGAAAATCAAAACAAAAGGAAAGTGCAAAACCAGAAGACCTTGCAATCCCTCAAAAGCATGTATGTCTCATTATGAAATGTGTCTGTTTTTGTGGATTTTTTCCCCCTTAAAGCTAAGCTGACTAGAATTGCTGTTGATTGCTTAATTTATGCATTCAACATCGGTCCTATATCCTAAGCTGTTTTAGCTAATAAAGCTAAAGGAGTATTAAACCAGCAAGACAAAATTCATGGAGAGAGAAAGGAACGGGACAGAAAATGCATTTTAGAGGGAAAAAAAACATCGAAAAATGATTTATTGTTTAAAGTGAGATGACGTGGAGGATGCACTGAGATGGTGGGAGGCGGGGATGGATGGAGAAAGAAACATGATGTGTACATTAACATACAAAGCACATCAAAGGATATGCCTCGTGTGTATTGTAAAGCTCCTACACACACACTCACACACACATGCATCGTAAAGACAGATGTGACAAGGGGCTATTAAAAATCTAATGAGCTAGAATGAATTGACTTAACAATGGCCATAAATCTCTCTCTACAAATCCTTTAGTGCCTGTAGACAGCAGCAGTACAGGGTGTACAGTACATGCACTCATACATAAAGCACACAAAGAGATGGTGGGGGGGGGGAGCAAAAGCTTTAAAAGTATAATAGGGAGGGGTGTGTCTGAGGAGGTGGTTAAAAGGATTAGATGAGACTAGACTGAATGGTAAGAATGATTTCTGTAGTGTTTACGGGGTTTCGTGTATTGTGAACTTAATTAGGGAGTTCTTGGATTTGGGAGAAAGGGCGTTTTTGCAAAGAACCCCAAATATTGTAGAATGTGCAAAGTGTGAATGTGAGCACAGCGCCGCAAAGAGATCACATTATTCGCAGTCTGGTGACCCAGTTATTGTGCAGACTTTGTGTGTGAATCATTCCTGGTAGCCCTGTGTTTGCCTGAGGCTTTTGGGTGACACCAAAGCACAAGAGACCTCAGTACTGCCTGTTGCTGGTTACCCGTTGAACTGCACCCAGCAGCTGAGTTGGTTTTGTTGTGTGTGTGTGTGCTGATTTAAGATGTGAATCCTAGAACAAAAGAAGAAAAGTGTTGGTACCTCACTTTGACACTTCCTGTTTTCTGTGCCCCAGCGCTGGCATTGCTGTAGGATTCTATGGAAACGGGGAATCGAGTGATGGAGCCAATCGACTGGCATACTCTCTCCGTCATGCCAATCACACTATATCCGGGGTGGAGAAACTGGTGAGCTGTCACTGGACTGCTTAACATATACACACACAAAAAAACACAATATAGACTACAGAGCATTTTTCTTTTTTTGTCTCCAGGTGTCAGACAACGCCCTAGCCTTAAACCAGACGGTGGAGGAAAACTTGGTCCAGTTAGAGACGACCTTCCAGGATCAGTCCGACTTTGTGGCCATTGTCCAAAAGCTGCAGGGACAACTAGATGAGCTGGTGAGGCTGATGGTCGACGTTCCCTTCTGGGCCAACACCGATATCTCCCTGGACGACTTGGCCCAAAAAACGGAGGCATTTGACTTTTACAGGTGAATAAAAAACAACTGTTTGAAAAAGTATTTAATGGACATTCTGAATATTTTGATATTTTACTCATGGATAATACATATCAGCATGTATTATTTATAATCTAAAGTTTGTTTTGAGTTCAAACCACTCCCCACATCCTGCATGAGCAAAAATATTACACACTTCTTGCTTTAAAAAATCTCTTAGATAATTCTTAAATAAAATGAGAGAGAAATCTAATTGTTACCATGGTAGATGGAAGTTGTTGTCTATATTTAATAATAATTATCAGCTTTACTCCTTGGACACTGCCTACTCCTGGTAGATGCATGTTTTTGTTTTGCCTCTGTGTTGAAATTCTTTTTATGCTATTTTACCCTGTATTTGTATGCAAAACTCCAAAATCATTTGTGTATTTGTAGGTGGTTGGGGTACCTCGGCCTGCTGTTATTTGATGTCCTCATTTGTC
Source organism: Kryptolebias marmoratus (assembly GCF_001649575.2). Classification (NCBI taxonomy): domain Eukaryota; kingdom Metazoa; phylum Chordata; class Actinopteri; order Cyprinodontiformes; family Rivulidae; genus Kryptolebias; species Kryptolebias marmoratus. Next base: position 17,688,640 of record NC_051432.1, read on the forward strand.
TTCTGGTGCTCTTCGGTCTCATACGAAACTCCAGAGGCACTCTGATTGGGTACGTGACGCCGCATCACACCTCAAAATCTGCTCCTATTGGACAGATGACATCCTATCTAAACGCTAAAACTGGATGGACTAAAACTGCTGTATGCATGTCATATGAGCGAGGTGAACCTTTGATTTGTTTTTCCGTCCTTCAGCGTGTGCCTGCTCGGGGTTTTGACTCTGATAATCAGTTGGGGTTCTCTGGGCCTGGAACTGGCTGTCGCTGCTGTAAGTGTAACCATGGCAACACTGCCGAGCTCTCTGGCTCTGCAGTGATGTAATCTCTACTCAGTGGTGGAGTGTGCGTGTGTGTGCTGACTGTAATTCGATGTCTTGTGTGCTCGTTCTCTTACAGTCTGCCAGTGATTTCTGTGATTCCCCGGATACCTACATCACCAGTGCAACCAAAGAAAATGCTGTCATCAACCAAGGTGCGCAAACAAAACAATGCAACACATTTTTTACTTGTATGAAGCAACCACAGTATACAGGAGATTTAACGATACATTTGGACAATTTTGTGCTTTTAATTTATTCTTGCATCTGATTGTTTCATATGCTTTTAGGTCTTCCACTTCTAAGTAATCATGTTATTTTTATAAACTATGAACATTATTGTTTAGTTTTGTGTGAAATTTGTCCATCCTGGCCCTTAAATGTGAACACTGTTGGTTGACAAATAAGTAAAGACATGTAGACTAGACACCAGTGACTCTGACAGTTAAATCTCCACCAACAGTCTTGCTTCTATTTTTAGAAATGAGTGTGTGCACTTATGTGTGTGCAAGTGTGCGTATATCCAGCGGGATTGTGTCTGATTGACACTCGGGTATCCAAGAGCGCTCGCCATCTCTCTCTGCTGCCTGCAATGCATCAGCAACTCCGTACTCCCAGCGTGCTTTTCCTCCTGCTCGTCTCACTGGCGCTGAAGAAAGAATTCTCTCGTTTTGTGTGTTTTACTCCACGATCCTGAATCGATTTGTTCTCCCCCCTTTACATTTCTCGTTCTCTCTCAGTCATTCCCTCTCCTTCTCTGCCAGGTTCATATTCCTCTTTTCACTCAGCCGATAAGTCCTGTTTTCTGTCTCCTTATGGCATAAAAAAAAAACCTGCAAATGCATCTTCCAAAGATCTCTGATATTATCTTGACGTGTATTTACTGATATATTGCCAGATATCCTGCAGTATTACCTGAGGTGCAACCCTGGACAAGTTAACCCCTTCCAGCAGGTAATTATGTTGTTCCGGATGGTTTTTATTGAACCTCACAAAAATGTCTTGCGGCAGGTCTTTCAGATCTTCTTTTAATAGGATTTGGAGGAAAACCACATTAAAACAAATGATAAATAATCTATGTTTGTAAGCTTCGTTTGCATCTTTGTTTTGTAGAGGCTGTCAGGGAGTCACAAAGCATTGGTGGAGATGCAGGATGATGTGGCAGAGCTACTGAGATCAGCAACACGTGATTACGCCAGTGCCAAGGTGTGTGAGTGTGTGTGTGTAATAATCTGTAATAGAACTGAGCAATGTCTCAATTATACTTAGTATATTACATCTTTTTCCATGCAAGGTTTATTAAATGACTATATCATAGCTACCAAGTACAAATGATCTGAACAGTGTTTACCAGTGTGGGTCAAGTTCATGGGTGGGCGACCCTGGTCCTCGAGGGCCACTATCCTCCATCTTTTACTTGTTTCTCTGCTCCAACACACCTGATTTGAATCAATGGGTGATTAACAGGCTTCTGCAGAACATGAAGAGGTGATTTAACTACTGAATCAGGTGTGTTGGAGCAGGGAAACAATCAAAACATGCAGAATAGTGGCCCTCGAGGACCAGGGTTGCCCACTTCTGGTCTAGTTCATGGAGAGTTTAATTTCTCTCTCACGTGCACCGTTTCGTTTTGTGTTGAGTTGTTTCATTAAAGTTCTTTAAAAACTAGGCTGCAGTAGTTAAACCAAACAGCTTTTGAGTGCAGCTGTCTGGTTTAAATTAAAGTTAGCTTCTTTTGGATTTTGCCTTTTTGGATGCATTTAAAAAAAATCTTAATCAATCATTGCAACGGAGCGTTTTATGAACGGGGCTGTTACGGCATAAAACAATTGCCAAATCCTTGGTGCGAATTCGCTCACTGTTGAGACTCCTGCAGAAAGGAGCGGCTGTAAAAAAAAAAAAAAAAAGGGTTACATTTATAGTCTTTTAGAGCAGATTATAAAATATTGTGAATCTTGATAAAGCTCCAAAATAATTAGATATTGATTAAAGGCCTTATTGTCCAGACCTTACGTGTACATTTTTAAAATTTTGTTTAGCAGATGAATGACTCTGAATCTGTTAACTTTTAAAATCTCCTCTCACACATTTATCTTGTGTGTTTACATGTTCATGAAGGATATCTGGTAACATTTGAGCGCACATGTTGAGCCGTTGTTTTGTGTGTGCAGGAGAGTCTCGAGCAAATCCAGTCTACACTGAATTCTACTGAGGTCGGCCTTCACCAGCTGACTGCTCTAGTTGACTGTCGCAGCCTGCACATGGTGAGTCACTTTGTGTGTTGTTTATTAGGAGATTTATCATTGAAATTCCAGCCTGATGTCTCTCCTCTGCTCTCTTGGAAGGACTACATCCAAGCATTGACCGGGCTGTGTTACGACGGGGTGGAGGGTCTCATCTACCTGGTTCTCTTCTCCTTTGTCACCGCTCTGATGTTCTCCTCGATCGTGTGCAGCGTGCCACATACTTGGCCAAGGAAGAGGTAGCACACATGCGCATCCACAATTATTCCCGTGCGCGTTTTCCCTTGCACAGTGTGGCTCAGCTCAATTGCAAAACATAAGGCCTGTGTTTACAGCGTGAGTCTGGGTTTATAAACTGAGAGGACAAACTCTTACATGGTTGGAATAGTGCTTTACTCAGAGCTGGTAACAAACCAATCTGCAGACACTCTGGGAAGTTTGCTGTTCTGTTTCCGTCAGTAACACACAATGTCCAATGCAGCGGATCCCACCCACATTGAGGGGATTCTGTCTACTTTGGAAAGCTAAGCAGAGTAATGTTGAGTTGAGTCAAAAGATGCAATGGAAAATCCATATACTGGCCACAATACCCTTTTAAACACCTAAATTCATGCCTTTAGTTAACCTGTTCACTAATGACTGACATATTACTAGCTCTGACTTCCTATTGACTAACTGAATCCAAAGAATGGATTTAAAAACAGCAGAAAGACCCATAATGAATCTGCCTGGTGCCCATGCATGTCATTGGTTTACGTGTATTTGCTTCCCAGATTGTTGTATCTCCTCGTACGTCTTCCCGCCTGTCTTTGCATCTCTGCAGTTTTCTCTTGTTTATTTTACTGCCTTTAGCACTGCCAGTCTGGCTGATGGTTTGTTTCTGTGTTTGTACACATCTCTGATTTTCTTTTCTCCTTTGTGGACTCGAAGCACCAGCGTTGTGTTGGACAAAATGTCACCACACATTTTTTTATTTTTTTATTTATTTTTTTAAATTCTGTGCCCCACTTCCTCCTTCTGTTCCTTCCCTGCCTTCTCTTTCCCTGTCCTGATTTGGAAATGCTTTGGGCTTCAGCAAATGATGGTGGATAATGAGAAAACTGAATGGTCAGATAATCAGTCCATTATGACAACCAAATAACTCAGTAATAAAATCATTACACGCCTTGATGAGTCTACGTGAAGTGATAGATTTTACTCTGGTGAAATATTAGAATAATACAACACAGGTGCCCCTGTGGGGTTTGGATCACAGGCGAAACAAGCGTATGGCCCAGCAGGTATTAAACAGCAAATTATTCTGTCTCTGAATTCAACATGAATAACCACTCACTGGGTTGGATTTTTATTAAGGAGACTCTGCTGCTGCAGCACTTGTACTGTACACCTAAGCTTACTTTTCACTGAAAGAGCAAAACATCTCCCTCTGGTGGTAGGACAGAGTAGAAACATCTCTTCCTCTTTATTGCCTCTGTAAACACAAACCGAGGCTAAAAAAATGTAAAAATATAGTTTCAACTTTTTTACCTTTTAAAAAACATTTCCACTCACTGTGGTTCACAGCTGATATTGAAGAATAAGTGTTTTGATCATTTTTGTCAATTCACAGTACCGTGGGTACATTTCGTGAACGACGTCACAGTTTGGAGTCCAGTCAGTGCCTTTCTGTAGCCAGAGATCCAACTTCCAAATCAGCACCAATCTTTTTTTTTTAATGCCATTCTGTTACGTTGCTGGCCGTTTTACATTTTTGACCATTTTATGTCAGAAAATGGTTTGCTCAGTTCAGCCATATTTTATTTTCCCTTTTTTGCCTGATTTTTTATTTTTATTTTTTGCTTTAATTTTCATAGAGCACAAGCTGCACAAATTATATGGATAAGAAGCCTTAATAAAGTTTGATTCTGTTAGGGCATTTCGTCAGTAAATAAACAGGAGCCAAACCTCTGTGTTATTGGAGGATAACTGCATGAAGCAAATTACTGCATGATTCCTTCTATTAAAGTTACTTTAAGGATAATAAAAAGTGTTTTCTTACAGTTTGATCTTATTAAGCAACACATAGAGATAAAGTGAGCTTCCTGTGTCCAGTCTGGACTCCTTTGTATTTGTAGTTGGATGTGTTTTGTAGGTGAATGCTGCCAATGACCCGTTTCTTCGTCTTCAGCTCCTTTGAGGCTTGAGTCATGGCTTCACACAGTCTTTTGTATCTGGGGAACTCCTTCCCTCTCCTAACCTCCTCTTCAACCACTTGTTTACACTCTGTTGTCTCTCTCGGATCTCCCTCCCCTCTACCTTTTTTTTTTCCCCCCCTCTTATCCATCATGCCCTCTCATGCCCTGCTCTTAACCTGACCAATCAAAGGACGGATGAGGAGGACGGAGAAGATGAGTCGGGTGCCTCGCGCGGCGGTGTGCACGATAACCTGTACCGCGTTCACATGCCCAGTCTCTACAGCTGTGGCTCCAGCTACGGTAGCGAAGCTAGCCTGCCCGCTACAGCCCACACTGTCAGCAATGCCCCCGTCACTGAATACATGTGAGTTAGCACCCACCGCTGGCTAGAGGCTGGCAGAATCACTGTGCCACAGGTAGCTAATGCTTTCCCCTGTGACCCAGACTAGAGGCATATTTTTATTCACTTATTATGATATAATAGTATAAGAATAGTTGATACTGATAAAAGTAGCTGATTCCTGTTTTAGCCTCCCTTCCCATTTAGTCTCACAATATTTCCATTAAGTTTTTAAGAGCACCAAATACATGTTTTTACTTACAGAATAAGTTATAATTTCACCTGGCATGCAACATGTTGTTGCCATGGGACTGAATTGCTTGCTCAAAGTACAAAAAAAAGAACAGAATTAAATAATCACAGAAGTCTCAGCTGTTGTTACTCTTTAAAATAATCTTTCTTGTTAGTTACAAAGCTTTAAATCACAAACTAGGCAGTACGCGAGTGCTAAAGTCTGTATAATTAGGATTTTTCTTTAGAACCATACCAAATGACATTCAGATTTAAGGTGATTATAAAAGGTGGCTGAATGTTTGATAAAAGAGATGATATATCCACAGCACACCACAGTGTTATATATATATATATATATATATATATATATATATATAGTTCTGATTTATACCAGAGCAATATAAATACTTGAATAAATTTACGTCTTTTATCCTGAATACTTTACCCAGTACCATTTCTTTTAAGAAAATCTGTTCAGATGCTCTTGAATTGGGTTTTCCTGTAATGTTAATTATACGTTTTAGGTGAAAGAATCTGAGCAGTGATGCGCATTGATGTTTTCTGTTTAAACAAAGCTGAGGAAATGGATTTGGCTCAACAATTTTGAACCAATTTTGAAATTTTTAAGTATTGTTTTTCATATTAAGAGTCGGAGATTCTCTCATTTGTTCAGTTTCTCCCCGCGTTAATTAAACAGTCCATCTGTTCCTTTTGTTTGATAAACAACATCAGCCTGAGTTTCTAACATTGAGCACAGGAAGAAAATAATCTTTGAAAAATAAAAAAGTAAATGGTTCCTTTTTGGCTTCTATTTAACTTGAGCCTGCAATACATTTTTTAGGCTTCTTACTTAATATTCATTTGTTTTTAGTTCCAATGTTGTCCAAAAAATGACCAACACATTTTAATTACTACATGTGCCCAAAGCCAGTTTCCTGTAGCTCCTCACACATACTCTATTGAATCCTGATAGGATTAAAAATGTTTCTTTTTACGATGTTTAGAAAGAACACATTGTTGTTAGGCTATCAAGCTCAAGTCCCCCTTTAACTATAACTCTAGTATTGAGGTTTATTTATCTAAGGGCATTTGTTAGTCGTAATGAGCAGATCGAACATCAGCAGCAGGTCAGGAGCTCAGTGGCAGGGTGACCACATGCAGTAACCTCTTATTTTACAATGCAGGAGCCAGAACGCAAACTTTCAGAACCCTCGGTGTGAGAACACCCCTCTGATTGGCAGGGAGTCCCCTCCACCCTCTGTAAGTGCACACTTTTTAGATCACACTCTCCCTCCTGCTGTCTTCCAATGCCCACAGCACAGCTGGGCAAAATTTCAACCCACAGAGATTATGTTGCCTTACTTTACTTCTAACGATGGTGTGAGTTATTTCCCATCTGATCTCTGATGTCTCATGACATGCCGTGTGTGGACATTGGAAGGTAGTCCTCTTTCCCTACACCACTGCAAGTGTCATTTGTGCTCAAACTAGACCGTGACCATGGATCGCCCTCACAAAGGTCATTTTGGCAGCCTGGGATAACGTGAAGCTTGAAAAGCATCCTGTTGTTGGTCGGATTTGCACTTGCACCAAAAGAGGGAGCTTACTGTTTGGATATGTTCATAATTTGTCATATGAAGCACAAAGTTAGCCTCTATTTCTGATGTAGAGTGTTTGGTTGGTTGCAATATGGCTGTCAGTGTTATGTGAGAAGAATGTGCAGCCCACATGCCTTTTTTTTAAAAAAAAAAACACTTTTTATTAAATCAAAGAAATGACTGTTGTGTTTCTGACTCCATACTGCTGGGCCTGTAGTTGTGAAAGTTATCCATCAGCAAATATCAGCTGTACAAATTGTGCACCACGATGCTGTGGACTGACAACTATTTAACAAATCTATCATTAGGACTTTTCAGCATCCTTTTAAATATGTTCTTTGCTCCGTGCCACCTGACTGAAACGCTGCGGTCGAGCTCACCAAACGAACCCGAGCCCAAACCTCTAAAGGTCCTGCCTTCCCTCCCTCCTGTTCCCACACTGTGTCTATGTGTGCATCTTCTGGTCGAGGTGTATGTGTCCGCTGTTTCTGTGCCTCGTCACCTTTCACCACTAAACAGCCACAGTAGCACTTATTTCCTGCCTCCACTGCTACCACAAAAGAAAAGGGGGAAAAAAAAACCCAGCTCCAGTTCATCACATGTAGACAGGAGGCTGTTGACCGGGCCGCCTTCAGTGCAGAGCTGATCTTCTGTCTTCTACAGGGATGTGGAAACCACAAACCTTCCACTGTAAATACCGAGACCACTAACTCATACCAGGCTAACCTACTACATCAGAAAATAGAGCACTAACGAAAAACAAATCACATCTGCCGATTTAATAACATCATGTAGATCTAATCAGACCTAATCAATAATGAATGACTGTTGGAATAAAACCCTGGCTGTCCAAATGACTGATCACATGATCTATCTATCTGTCTGTCTGTTTATCTGTTTATCTTATCTTGTATGAAAGTCTTAATCGTTTTCCATGCTGGTTTTCTTGTCTTCTTTGTGTCCCTTCTTCCTATTTCTGTCTCCTCCTCCTCACTACTCATGTTTTCCTCTCTTGTGCTCCCTCTTCTTCTACGCTTCTTTCTCTCTGTTTAGTACACCTCCAGTATGAGAGCCAAGTACCTGGCCACCAACCGACCGGACCAGAATCGCCGCTCTGTTCCCAACGACCAGCTGGATCCTGCCAGCCGGCCTCACCCCGCTGCCCGACCACAGTCCTCGGTCCACTAGAGGCCGCTTCAATTCGGCACTGCCTCGGTCCTGTTCTCACAGCCAAAAGCCAGACCCAAGTCAACGCTCGCGCCAGAGCTCAACTAAGTGCATTTAGGAGCCCACTTCGTGAAAGCCCGATGAATTTCACCAACATTTCTTCAGAAACAACACAGCAAGTCGGAACTCATCAACGCAAATGACTGCACTTTGAAAATCAACTCTCGACTTCTCACCTACTGTTACCGTAAAAGAAAAAAAAGCATCCTTTGAGGGTCACTGTTTCTACTTCTCGTCTTTGAAAACCTTCACTCCGCTGCTCATTCCACTACCACTGTGATGGATCAGCTCATGTACCCACAATGCACAGCAACAGGAGCGCCTCCACACAGTTTCTTCTTCTATTTGTCAGATATTTCCTTCGCTGGGATTTATACTCTGACTGTCCGGTCCTTCACGCCACTCAGACCACACACACACACACACACACACACATACCTGCTGTACAGAGCTGTAAATAGTCAACATGTGCTTTATTCTGATTACATAAAAATAGACTGTTGAATCCTTACTGGTTATGTGATGTGCTGCGTGTTTAATATAAAAAATTCCTCTGCGTTTCTCCTGTACGAACACACAGACACAAGCTGGCGGACAAACTAACTGAACACTCCTGCTTACAAATAATAAACCAGTGAATCAGAAAGCCATGTTTAGATAGGAACTGAACTGTGTTACCACATTCACATTCCCACTGAGACTTGAATTGTGAGATAAAAAAAAGACGAAGAAAAAAAAGAGTGTGTCCACGTCTCTTTTCGTACTTGTTTACGTGCACATACAGTACACACATTTTTGAATATGAGCCAGGAATCGAGTTGTGAAACAACCGCTTGTATCTGGAAAACGGAGTCAGGAGACCACGGCATTAGAAGGCTCCACATGTGCCAAAAAAACTGGAAAATAAAACGAAGGATGCCTGATTCTGTCTTCATCTCCCACTGCCTCCAGGTGACTGGGAACAAACGCTCAGACGGAGTATTTTCCCTGTGACTGTCAGTGATGAGGGGAACAGGAAAGACACTTGAAAAGGGAAGCAACGGACACATCATTTGTGACTCAACATTTGTAAGGTGCTATGTCAATGTGTCAAGGCCTCAAAGAGGTCAAGACTGAGAGGGAAAGAAACATTACTGGTATTTTGCTTTTTTTTTTTTTTTTTTAATTTTAGGAACGTGATAAGGAACAGAGAACGCAGCAAAAATAGATCAAATTTCCTTCTCTCCTGAAAGGAAACGGTGTCTTGAAACGTGAAAAAACAATGTTACTTAAAAGTCACAAGAACATTGGGTGGTGTTTGTTTTTTTTTTTTTTTTTTTAAAGTGGTGATAAGATCTTTTCAAGCGTTTTATTTTGGAAAGGTTATGAACAAATAATATCTTACCTGTTGTAGATATCTCCCCGATAGGTTTCAGTTTGGAGAAACAGGATTATTATCACCCGACTGATGAGCCGAAGGCTGATCGAAGCCGAGACAAAAGTGGATCGCTGCTGTCTTAAAACGACTCCAATCTCAAACATTTCAGAGTTCATGAAAATATTACTTTATAAACTTTAAACCTACAATTGGTTTTGCATTCCATGATTATCCTTATGATAGTTCCGCAGGAAGTGCCCCAGGCTGCGCTGGAAGAGCTACGGCTATCTGCTGCTGCTAGCTGCACATAGGCATAGATTCCATGTAACCATGTAATGCAAAATGGACAATCGTGTTAAGGTTTATGAAACAAACTTCAAATAAATCGCTATGAAATTTTTCAGATTAGATAAACTTTTTCATCAATCCGGTCAGAAATGAACCATATTTGTCCAAACTGAGGTTCCTTGCAGCTCTCTGTAACAAGTAAGGTAATAAGTGTTTATAACCTTTCCACAGAACCCCACTTTAAAGACGGGAACTGTCACTTTAAGTTGATATTTAGGATATGATACTGTGACCAATTGTAGTATTCAGTCCCTTACGCCATATGGTCGTGTCTTCTCTTTAAGCTTTTGTTTTGCTAACTGGTTTCCATTTTAAAAGTTGTTTTGTTTTCTTTCTTTCTTATTTTTAACCACTCGAGCACAAATTCTGTTCAGGACGACTTCATGAGATGGAGAATTACAAACTCACTGCCTGGGACACTGCCAGTGCTTTTCCTCCTGCTCTAAAAACTCTGTGTACAGTGTATAAATACTAGTAGTAGTGAAACCGTGCGTGTGCGTGTGTGTGTGCGACCTCTCTGCAGCGTGATTGGCTCTTATCTATCTCAGTGTAACTCTGTGAGAGTACCAGTTGATCAGTGTGTCCGACCGGCTGCCTATTTAACCCGAGTCACGTCTACATCGCCGCTGCACACACAAAGTAACGCACACCCGTATGCACTCACGCATTCGAGCGTCATTTAAAATCGCTCCTTCCATAGTTTTGTCCCGCATCCGTTCACGTTTCGAGCTGCAGTAACAAACACGCTGTCCTCACAGTGTAGACGAGGAGGTCTTATTTTGAGCTGAGCGAACAGCTCGGCCCGTAACTAATATTGTGCGATGAGTCGATGACCACTTCTCGTGCCAGCGAGACAATCCTACACGCGTGATTCTGTCGCGGTATCGATACGATGCTACCTACGGTCGGGTACTTTACAGTGTTTTCTTGCACCATTGATGCAGACATTGTTAGGATCTGTGGGACAAGTCACTGATTAGTGGCCTTTCATAATGTTTTTAAGCTCTTAAAACACTTCATACCCCAACATCTTTTTTTTATGTTTTTCTCACTTGTAAAAAAAACAAACAAAAAAAGCAGATTTTAAAGTTAAAATAATAGCTAGCTGTTTTGTAGGAGATTAAAGGCAAGAACAGCATTTTCTTCTCATATTAATGGTGAATGACTCTCTGTCTTGCAATGTTTTAATAATAAGACTATTCCAGTGTAGTTCGTACACACGACTTGAAGGTGTATTTGAAGTTCTGTGACGAGTACTTTTGAAAAAAAAAAAAACAACAGAAACAAAAGTTGGTTGTCTCTGTGTATATGAGTGTGTGTGTGTGCCACTTACCAGGACTTCAAACACACCTGTGTCCAGATGTGACAAACAAACAATGTTTTCTATTGCTGTTTTTATTTTCTGATGGTTTTAACTGATATTAACTATATACATGTCAAAACTGTGGTAATGATATTCAGCCTGGAATAAATGTTTAAAAAAATGGAATTAAAACAATTTTAACATACTGACCAGGACTGTTTCTTTCCTTTTTTTCTCCTCTTTGTGATGGTTTTGTTTTCTTTTGTTTTTTAAAGCTGTTGAGATGGAGAATTTGGAAATTATACCTCTTTTTGCCAGCATGGATCACGTATTGTTTGTTGATAATGTTTCCACAGAACCCTGCTTCAAAAAGTGTGAACAATCTTAGTTTGAAACAGTTTAATTCTGAGCGGACTGATAAGCTGACAGTGAAGTCCAGGATTTATATCGTTTCAGCAGAACATTTCATGGAAACAAGATTAATGGTGACTGACGCAGCTGATGAGTTAGTGTGAAGATATCAAGCATCCAAGCAGTGGGGCGGGTACTTACAAGGTTTCATTTGGTGTATTTACACTTACTACCAGCAGGTGTCACTGTCCGTGAAGCAATCTAAAAACTGTTGGAGATTAATTTAACAGTATCCACACATCCTGGCATGTCTGGAGTCCTGTCCAGAGGCCATTACAGACACAGAAACATGCACACACACACACACACACACACATACATCTTCAACAGGACTTTGCTTCAACTCTACATTCAGCCCAACATCGACCCGATCCTTAAACATTACCAGTTCATGCCACGCCGGCCCTCAAACGTGAGCAGACCTCAGCGCACACCTTGGTCCGAGCCCTTCCCAGAAGGTCAGACATATTAGGACCGGTCCCCATAAAGGACAGCTGGTCCCAGTAAAGTCAGGGATTGTTGCACAGAAGGTCAAAGAGACACACCGTCTGCTTGTCTTTTGGTTTTGATCTTTTTGGATTCTTCGTCTTGGGTTGATCAGATTAGTGTGTTTCTGCTGTGTGAGTCCACACAATGACCCCAGCAGCTCAAAAACAAGGCACACACACACACACAAAAGAATCAAGTTATCTAAAAAGAAGACCGATACAAGCTTTTATTAAACATGTTTACAGAGAATCCAGATACTGGAGAGCAGCTACAGCCCAGTGAAGAGGAAAACATCATTCACTGCACAGAGACAGAATACAACTCAACATGAGTCATTTTCAGAAAACCTTAAACATTTTAAGTGCTTTCTAAGCTCATTTCTGATCACAACTCATTCATTTACCTTAATTCAACTGAGTGACTCATTTAACTGCAAGGTACTTTTGGAAGAGAGGCTTCGTTGGATTAGTTTGTTGTAAAAACCTTTGAAATAGAATGACATTCAGGGAAATCTGTTTGTTGTTTGGTAGGAACATACCACCACAGTTAGGACTAAAATCAGTCAGCAGCCTGTTGGCTTTACGTAAAAACTGCAGCTGACGTCTCCGTTCTTTCAGCGGACGAGGACCAAACATCGGAAACAAGACATCAAAGTGCAGAGAGAGGCTAAAATGAACCACGAGGAGGTGAAGCTTCTAACTCTGTGAAGCTAAAAACTTGTGTGTTCGAACCTTAATTCCTTCGATTCACTGTAATTTAATCCTGACTGGGTAACTTTAGAGCACGCAGAGAATTAAGCGAAGGACTTTCCACAGCGAAGCAACACTTCGAAGGGTCAAAGGTTTAAACTAACAGAGCTTCTTCTTAAAAAGTCAATCTAGAGGGAATATTCTTGGCTGTAAGGGAAAACATTTACATCTGTTTGTCTTTGATTGTCTTCAGAGAACGCAACTGTGCAACGATCTCCTTTGAGACATTTTGTCCTCCTCCATCAGTTTAAACCTCCTCCTTTGTCTCTGGATGGATGTTGGAGTCACCAGAGGCTGGGGCACCAAGAGGTGTCTGGGTACAGCAGACAATGGACAGACCTGAACCTTGGAACGAGAGGGAAACAAGCGTCACAATGCCTGGAAGCTACCAACTGCAGATTTCAAAATAAAGCCATAAATACAATTAGCTGCACACACAATGAACAAAGACAGGAAACTCATAGTAGTAGAACATGTACAATAAAAGGAAAAAAAAAAATCTTATATGAAGCAGAGCTTCAAAACACGGTTTTAAAACAAGATTTTTCCCTGAAACAGACTTTCAAATCTGCTTTATACGATTAAAAATCCCAACAGGCGTTTTAAGGGGGAGTGAATTTATTTCTCCTGTCGCCAGTAGGTGGCAGCGTGTTTATCTCAGTCTGAATGAAGAGTGACTGACAGGACAACAAACAGGAGGGAAGGGAAACAAGTCAGAAAAAAACAACGCTTTGTTTTGTTCATTTTTTACAGCCTCTTCACATCCGTGCTGACATTACAGCGAGAAGTGTTCTGCTGTAAACAATCACACTGAGCTCAGGCGTTAGACAGGTCCCGTGTCAGATCCTGTGCATCTCTCAGGTCCTGTCTCAGGTATTTGCTGGATTTTCCCCTCCTTCCTAAAGTCTTGATTTTCAGATACTGCTCATCTATTTAATCTCATCATTATTTAATTTCCCTTTGGGATTAATAAAGTGTTTTTGAATTGAATTGAATCTGCTGTAGATAGTTTTTGTTTTTTTAAGCCTGACACTTTTTGTGTCGTTTTATTTAGGAAGCACAGCTCATTACGCTGCCAGGAGCTGGTTTAAAGACTGGACAGAAAAAGAACAAAATGGCAGCCAAAGAAAACCTTTGAAAGACCACCATGACGCCCAGAGAAGTACTGAAACCAAAACCACTCTAAAAGATTACATGAAAGTGTTTCCTTTGAATTAGAAGTGGTTTAAAAAGACACATTTTCTCTGGGACACAATTTATTGACTAAATCTTTTTTCGTTTAATTTGGTTTATATTTCATTAGAGATAATTGTTTTGCATCTTGAATATGTAAATCATTACAAACAGAGTTGAATCAATTATTTAAAAAAAGAGAATGTTTGAAGTCTCTAAATTGTGCTGGTTCATGAATTGACTTTGCTGAGATATTATGCATTTTAAAGATATTTAACATATTTTCCTCAAAAAGTAGAACCAAAATAATAAGTGGCTTCACCTGGTGGGGTCATCTCTGATAGAAAAGGGTCCTTTCACATTGACGGCGTTCCTGCTGTTTTCCACGGTGCCGTAGCTGAGGGTGACCTGATGGATGAACAGCAGAAACACAACGAACATTACACCGATGGACGTCTAACGGCGCCGCGGATCGGCGACGAGTCTGCTCGTGTCAGCGTGCCGACCTGGTTCTGTACGTCGGACACGAGGCCCAGGTTCTCCAGGTGGGAGTGAAACAGCGCCGAGCGGGTGAGGCTCACGCCCAGCAGCGCCTCCACGATGTAACCAACGGTGCAGTCGTCAGGCAGGCGAATGCGCTCAGCTGTGGTCATGAAAGCACCATCACTGGGGGGGGGCATAAAGAGCATAAGGAGGGAAAAAGATGATGTAGTGTAGAAAAAAAAAAGATTTTAAAATATATCCAAGTGAGGACTAACCTCGCCCAGGGCTTCATCTTCAGAGCCAGGCCTCGGCTCAGACAGAACCCTGCTCCTCCCGTGGCGAACCAGAAACGCACCTGTCTCTTCACACAAATGGCAAGAAATCACGTTCCAGGAGGCCGGAGTGAACAGGAAACTTTGCTTTGAAAATGTGACTGAAGGAGCGCCACAAATCCCTCCAAACAAATGTGGTGCATTTCATTCAGCTAAATAAAAAAAAAAAAACAAGCTCTTTTGGAAGTATTTAAAAGCTAAAACACAGAAGTCACCATTTCGTTGGTGTCCAGCGTCTCTGTGGCCTCGATCGGCCGCTCCAGGCTGGGCCGGCCGATGTACACGTCCTGCGTGTGGCCGTACCGAGACAGGAGTTCCAGGAGGGGCCCGACGTTCAGGTAGTTATCGTCGTCCACGTGGCAAAACCACCTACGGCGCGCCAAGCTGTCCGTTAGTAAGCAGCACTCGCTTTGTGTGTGTCTGTGTGTGGTGCGGCGCGGCGCTCTCACTCACTTCTTTCCCGAGTTTAGAAAAGCGTCGTACTCCAGAGCCATTTTACAGGACAGGGCCTGACGACTGTGGGCCGCTGAGCAGTTGGTGTTGATCAGATGTGCACCTGATGATCAATTAGGGAAAAAAAAGAAAGAGTTTGAGCTCATAGCAATTAAAGTTTAACATAAGCTATAAAAAGTGATTTTATTTAAAAAGGAAACTGACTGCATTGTGAGATGTTTGATTGCATTGTATTAAAAAATAGCTTTAAAAGCACCCAATAGATAATCAGATATTTTTGTACACAATGTGTCTGATAAGACGAGTATTTAACAATCTGAGGAAGAGGGAAAAAAAAGAAGGCCTGTTGATTAAAGTGAGGCGACTTCCTGTGCTTGATGGAAACAGTAATGCTCCATCAGCATCCCGCCTGCCGACAGAGATAAAACTCAATCTACTCAGCAAAACCTGTGTGTGTGTGTGTGTGGGTGTGTGTGTAGCTCACCCATCCTTTTCCTCAGCTTCTCATCCTCTCCATCAGTGAACACGTAGGTCTGTGAAAGCAAACACAAACATATCCTGGTTTATATTATTTCAGCAACATTAGGTGTGTGTGTGTGGGGGGGGGAAAGAAAAATCCACCATCGTACAGCCGCTCTAATCGCTTCGCTGCCATTGTTTGTGATTTCAGGTGAGGCTCCTCCCAAGGTCTCTACAAACCGGCAGAAAGCGGTGCTGATACTGGCCTGAAGCCAAAAGTCAAAAGGTAACCCCCCACCCCCCAACCCCGCCCCCCACGCCGTCTATCAGCGTACGAGCAGCTGGACGCAGAGATCCAGCAGTGAGTGTTTCTGTGATGAGTGACGGGGCTGAGGGTCACTGTGCATTCAGGACCTCATTATTTTCCACAGGAAGTGAACACACACACACACAAACACGCAGTGTGTGTGCAGACTCACAGCTGTCTGCAGTCTGTTGTTCTGACTTTGTGTTCCGGGACAACAGATTTAAAACGAAACAATGACGAGTTAATGTGCTTCCCCCTCGGGTTTAATGGGAGCTTATTTACAACTATAACAGACACGGTGTGTGACAGTTTTCCCTAAAGGAAACATGGTTTTGTAATGGTTTAAAAGCCACGACTTTATGCTTTCCTCAAGTTTAAGACTGCTTTGGCAGAAAATTTGCTTTTCTGTATTGACTGATATCCTTGTAAAGTGTATTCCTGACAGGCAAAACTAACAGATTAATCATATTAGTGCACGATAACTGCTGCAGTGCTGCTCAGAGTCTGCCCCTGGCTGGGTACTGTAACCAGCGGGCATCAAATAAAATGAGTAATGACCTGACGTGCTTTTAAAAGATGTGCAGTTTGAGTTTCGTTCTTCCAATAGCTTTGTAAATATAATTAAAGCAAAAGGTTAACAGTAAAACTTTTCGGAGGTTTCAGGCTTACAGGGATTCCTCTGCACAGCCTTCCTGCCGAACAGCCCAGATACATCAACAGATCTTTGACCTTACTTCTGCTTGATTGCATTAAAGAGATGGTTTCAGATCTTTTAAAGAAGAGTTCTGTTGAAAGGCTAAGAACGATCAATATCTCACCTGTAGCAGAAAGCTATTTTGAGTGAGTTTAAATCTGACTGGATTGACGGGCCAAGACCAAAGTGGACTGCTGCCATCTTTACTCCAACCTCACAAGTTCTCAGGCGGCTCATGCAGATGCTGTCTTATAAGCGTTTACGTCGATTTCACACTACATTGTTGTTTACACAGAAAACTGTTCGGCTAGCTGTAGCACTTCCAGTACAACCCGAGGCACTTCCTGCAGGAATATTAAAACGTTCCTGCAAGAATAACAGCCTAATGCAAAACTAATGGTGATGCAGTCGAGTTCACATGAAAAGCTGGGAAACTTCTGAGACTTGAGGTGTTTCTTGGTTGTGGTTTGCTTGAGTGGCCTCTGAAGTGTCAGTCCTGTCAGAAATTAATGCTGTTTCTCCAAACTGGGATCGTTCAAAGAGTTGTCTGCACCAGGTAAGATATTAATTCTTCCTTTGAACTTTCACTTTAAAGGTCTCTCATAAAAAAGTGTAGAGGGGGGGGCTCCAGCTGTGAGTTTCTGTCAGTCTCTCCCTTTTTCATCTGAGCCTCTTAAAGCCCTTTCAAAAAAAAAAAGCTGGTGTCTGCATCTGCTTGAGCCTGAGTGCCAGCATATGACTGAGTGAGGAGGAGGAGGGAGGGGGAGGAAGAGGAGAAAATGTGGGTTTGAGGGGGGGGGCTGGTCATCATGAGTGGAGCTCTTACACGAGAGGAAGCGACGGTGACGCTCACCACCGAGGCGGGAGAAAGTGAAGTGTGTTTCCTCTTGTGACCAGGCACATGTTTCACTTCCCATGAGAAACACTGCGACTGCCCAGGGTGTGTTGGTGAAGGTGAGAATGTGTGTGTGTGTGTGTGTGTGTGTGTGTTGTGTTTCCATTACGCCGCAGTCTTCCAGGGAAGAAGTGTGTGTCTGGGAATCAGGTAGGGCGTGAGAGCAGACGGCAGAATGTGTCTCAGAACCCAAAAAACAGCTGATTCCTCCCCTATTTGGGCCGTATTTACATGTCAACACACCGGAGGGTTTAAAATAGGGCCCAGAACGCTTGCTGTGCAGTCCACCCTCACGGCTGCCTTTGGTTACAGGAGCTTTGAAGACGCTGGGAGCAGTTCGCCGCCGCCCCATGTGTTTCACAGCAACAGATGCGTCTTTGACTCATCGTGGTTCCCAACCAGAGAGCTGCCCGTCCACAGCGGCATTTGATCTAAAATATTTATCTGGGAGCCAGTGGGACTCCTTCTGCCTTTCTCCTGGGAGCCATGAAGACCACAGAGCAAATCTTTTAACCCTGGAACCCAGAAAAGTTGATCAAACTACAAACCCAAGCTGGAACAATGACACATGAGTTACGGTTGAGGTTTTGAGCAGTATATAAGAATGTCAAATAAAGAAAAGCCATTTCTTTATCATATAAAGTAAACATTTTGGGGTTTTGACTTGTCAATTGAGGACCTTTTTGCGTGCAAACATGGAAAATAACTGTCTATAACCTGTTAAGGGATTAGTACACTGATCAAGAGTTTTAAATGAGAGAAAAGTTGACTTCTAAACTTCCTCTTCTTAAAAATGACCTGCAGGTTTGACAGCAGCTTCAAATGTAAAACTGGACCTTCTCACTGAGCCTGCAGTCTGAAGTTTTCTCACAGCTTCATCCATGTGAAACCTCCAGCTTCTCTGGTCCCTTTGGTTTGTTGCCAACAAGTTAAAATGTGGAAAAACTTCGTTTTTTTGTTCCCAAGAGCCCAGTGACAGCAGTGCGAGTGTGCAGCCACTCGCTCCGGCTCACCTGCTGCGTGTTTCTGGAGATCCAGGTGTCCAGCAGCAGCTCCAGCCTCGGCCGGTGGTACCTCCCGGTGCTTTTCACCGCGATGAACAGGTCGACCGGGCGGAGGCGCTCCACCGGCGGCGGCGGGCTGTTGCTCCGCGAGGGGCCGCTCACCGTTCTCCTCTCCCGGGCGAGTCTCCTGAAATAAGCCGAGAAAGCCCTGGAGCCCGTCCCGGCGGCGGACGGAGCCTCCTTCGGGTGTCCGCCGGAGACCGCAAGCATCCCGGTCACGAGAAGGCAGGTGACCGCGGCGGCGGCGGCGAGAGGTCCCGCCGGGCTGAAGGTGAATCCCGCGGCGGCGGGTTTCCACATTCTGTCGGTGGTGGTGGCTTCACGGCGTCGCTCATGGACAGAAACTGTCTAAAAATGTAGTTTACAAAGTCGTGCCGGGAGCTGTCACATGAACTCCACGGGTTTCTTCCAGCTAATGACCTCCTGCTGAGGAGCTCGCTGCTGTTTCAAGTAGCGACATCACAGTTATTAAACTCCGCCAGTGGGCGGGGCGATGGGCGGGGCTAATAGAGTTGATTTGGAAAAGTTGGCGGGGATAAGTGGGATCCTCCAAGAAGAAGCAGTGTATGGCAAGCCAATTTAATATTTAACAATTCAGTTTCTCCAAATCAATCATCTTTTCTGATGTCTAGAATGTCATTCAGTCGATCCAGAATCAACATTTTAGAAATATATTTATTTATTGATTATGTTAAACATTTACAGATTAGGCAAAATAGAATTTATTAAAGCACAACGGTGTAAGTAGTACAAAGAACATTAACAGACGTTTTTACTTAAATTTAAAGAAATTCAAATGCCATTAAGGGTCTTTATTTACATTGTTCAAGTACATTGAAAACTGTAACATACATATAAAGATATAATAAAACGAAGATAGCCCCTCTGGAAGTCTTAAATGTTCGTTTTGACCAGAAAGAATTTCTCTGTGGACTGCTGCCATACACAACCAGTCCATTCATAAATGGTTAAACAGTCAATTAAACGCTTTAAGAACTTTTAGGTTTATTAAACATAGTTGTTTTCCTAATCTTAGTTGTGGAGCCCTCAAAACAAAGCTTTTATTAGTAGGAATAATGCTTTAGATGTTGTTTTTAGGGCTATCATTTTGATTGTTGTTACTGATATCTTCCAAAGTAATTAGAAATTGGAGTGGTTTGATTATATAACTCAACAGCCTGCCATACACGATGTAAACAATGCAGCCAACTCGTTTCTGGTCAAAATACACCAGATAAGCTTTTACGCTATGAAACTTCAAGCTTAGCTGAACTTACTTTTCATTAATTAAATATACAGTTTAGTCTGAGCAGTTTGTAGAAATATATACAGGAAATCAATGTGAACATGTTCAACAGTCCAACTTATTGTTACTAACTACATTGCTACACAGTGCTTTGGGTTTTATTACAGTTCTTACTTTTACATTATAATACTTACACATTTGTTTTTGTCAGCTGCTGCCACATTTTTATTGAATTTCTTTAATTTAGAGCCTTTCACTTCATTTTATGATTTTGTTGTGACTAACCATACCACTTTTTTTAACCACTTCTTTGATGCAAAACACTGAAACACCAGAACATTTAAATGAAGTATAAAAACATTTCAGAAGACAACATTCATATCCCAATAGAAATAATTGTAAAAACAGGAAATAAATAAAAAAACAAAAAATGAAATGCTATTAGAGCAAAGATAATCAAAGAAAAGGTTGCATTTCTAAATGATTGAAAATCCTTGTTTCTTGAATTAAACTTTAAGAGATTACTTTAACTCAAATTAACAATTTTTTTTTTTAGTTTTCAGATGTTTCCTCAGGAAGAACATTTTGCTTTGAGTGTGAGTGTGTGTGTGTGTGTGTGTGTGTGTGTTGGTATTTCAGCAGACAGATGTTGAAAACGAGCGTGACGTTGGAGTGTGTGTAGTGCTGCCAGCTCCGCTCGCTCAGAGGACAGGAACACCGAGCAGACAGGTTGCCAGATCCAGCAACGATCTGAGGAATGTTTCCTCTCTGATAATGTGCAGTTTGTCTTCGCTGCCGATGCCTGCAGCAAAGGCCAGAAACCGAGAGTCTGTCCCAGACAGCTGTGGAGACAAAAATGTTCGGCGTTCGAAAGCGTGAGAAGGATATTAAAGACAAGGCAGCCAGTTTCCCCCTCTCAGTCTTAGCTGAAATCTGCTTAGTTATCATCGAGAGGCTGTAAAAAAAACCTGCAGCAAGTTTAATTCAGCTTTGTGCCCAAGAATGTACCTAATGTTCAAGCTGTTTTCATTTCTTTCTCTCCAGACAAGTGAGTAAGTGTGATGTGAAATGGTTCACTCCCACCACTCTCAGCAGGTTCATTTCCAGAAATAAATGACTGTTTTCAGGAAAAACAAACTTGAAATCCTCTGTGTTTCGTTTGGCCAGCTGCAGACTGATGAACCTTATGACAATAGTGGGAAAAAAGTGAAACTTTAAACTGGGTTAAACTGGGAACAAAGCCCCAGTGTTACCTGTTCACCTCACCTGCCTGTTACACCTGCGTGTCAGTCCAGAAGACAGGAAGCCTCTCTGCAGTCGGGTCCTGAAGTCTCGCAGGGATCGTGGTGTTTCCTGCTCTCTGAGTTACAACACAGTACAGTAAAAATGTTGCATTTAAAAAGTATTTCTTGCATTTGCTTTCACTTATTTCACTGCAGACTGCTGTAGCCACTCAGATTGTTCATTTAATTTGCTAATGGGCACAAATTCCTGTGTTTTAGCCCTATAACGCCTTCCAGAAGGATTTGGGTCGGGGCAATAAAGTAAAAAAATATGTGATTTTAATCATACTGTAGTTTGGCTCAGAGGATTTTTAGTTTGTCGACATACGTACATAGAAAAAAAGAAAATAAAAAGTCACTGAACTGTTTAAAAAACTGTCTCTCCTCTAAGAAAGAGTGTACTTTTCTCCCATTAAAGCTCACATTACTGTTAAACAACTGGAAGGATATAAATGAGTTTCAGTGCATAACGGCTGAAGACGCCTAATCTGTAAATCCTGTGACTCATTTAACACCCAGCCTCACGGCAAAACTCAGCAGCACACAGACGAGAGCTTCACTCTGACCTCGCCACCCCAATAAATATGAAAAATCCATGTGAGAATTAAAAAAAATATATATACTCCTTATCCCTTCCTTTATGGTGCTTTTCTGTCCATCAGTCATAAAAGCGTCTTTATTTCTTCCCTTTAAAGATAAGCGCAGCTCACTGGCTTCCCTTTCATCTCAGCAGATATCATGCAGAGCAGAACATCTGAGACACACACACACACACACACACACACACACACACACACACACACACACACTCAAATCATATCAGTGCAGCTGAATGTGAGCTAAGCTTGGCTGCAGGTCAACAGCATGCTGTGGTTCTTGTGTGTGTGATTTTTAATGAAAACTCATTAGATGTTCACCTACAGCTCATTAACCTTTGGAACCAGCCCAATTCAAGATGGCTGCCACAGCCAACTGACCTTAAAAACCACAGCAGGAGTTATAACTTAGTCAGTTTTACAAATATTGACCTGAAGTTCAGTGTGGAAGCAGCTGAGGCTGATCCCCGACACATATTCTGAGCGTTAACAGTTTTTTTTTTTTTTTTAATATTGCCTTTAACTATTTGGCATAAACCCTGTCTGTCTGTTAGCAAAATATCTCATAAACCACAGGGTAGATTTTCATGAGACTTTCAGAAAATGATCACTGGATGTGCATCTACGGCTGATTACCTTTTGGAGTCAACCCAAGCCAAGATGGCCGCCACTGCCAACTGATGTTAGCAAACACAAAAAGGGACAATGCTTAGTTTTACAAATATTGTGCTGACATTTGGTGTGGTCGTAGCAGAGAGCCATCCTCAGCACGTAACGGCTACTATTCCATCATTTCTCGTCATTAGAGGATTTTTAGTTGAAACTAGCATGCTTTTCAAGGGTAAAGATAGGTTCCTCTTCAGACCCAAGATTGTTTGACATATTCCTGAAGTCAAGCATCCCATTTCTCCTCCTCCTTCTCTTTCATCATTGGGAATCCTGCAGTTTTTCTTCCACCTGGCCTAATAAGACGGCTCTCTTTGATTTCTGCTTCTCAAATCTCCATCTTCTCCTCCCCCCAACTATCTGCTTCCTTTCTGCTCTCCGGTTTCATCTTGTCAACATGTTGCAGAATCAGAGAGCAAGGTCACGGTTTTCCAAGCCTCTGGATGGGACTCCCCCCCACACACATACACTCTCGCTCTGAACGCTCCACATAAACAGGAAAAACACACACAAAAAAAGCTGCATTTCTGAGCTTTCAAAGTGTTTGTAACCATCACGTTTGAATCAACTCCCGCTGCTTAAATGTGGGATTTTTTTTTTCTGAGAAAGAAGAATCTGTGGGCAGTTGTGAATTCCAGCGGGAAGCAGAACAAAAAAACAAAGATTTTTTTCTTTTTTCTTCTTCCTTTCTTCTCGCAGGAGCACAGATCACTCTCAGACCACATCTGATGGGAGGATGGTGAGCGGAGAGGAAGTGGGACTGCTGAGGAAGAGGAGGAGGAGGAGGAGGAGGAGGAGGGGAGTTCAGATGTACCCCAGGTTCTCAGTCTGGGGACTAAACTTTGCGGCTGATGTGGCGTCAGTCACAGTTCTGGGGCCATCCTGACCCATAATGTATGTGTGTCTCTGTGTGTGTATTTATGTTCTGTCTGTTAGCAAAATATCTCATGAGCAACTGAACTAATTTTAAGGAAACATACAGAAAGCAGTCACTGGGTGTAAATCTACAACTGATTAAGTTTTGGAGCCAACACAATTCAAGATGGCTGCCACAGCTAACTGACCTTAAAAACATAAAAATGGGTATAACTCGGGAAATCTTTCAGACATTGAGCTAAAAATTGGTGTGGTAGTAGCTGATAGTCATTTACAAAACGTACAGGGGTCAGGGGTGTCAAACTCTGTTCCTCGGGGGGCCGCTCTCCTGCGTGTTTTAGATGTGTTCTTGCTTTAAAACACCTGGTTTAAATGGATGACTTGTGGACATGCTCCCGGAGAAGTCGATGATTTGGTGAGGAGGTAATTAAACCATTTGAATCAGGTGTATTGGAGTAGGAAAACCTAAAACCTGGAGTTTGACACCCCTGCTCTAAGTGCTGCTCATTGCAGAAGCTCTTTGCTAAAAACTTTGGCATTAACTGTTAGAGTCACTTCTGTCTGTCTGTTAGCAAAATATCTCATGACCCACTAGATAGATTTTAATGAAATTCTTAGAAAGTAATCTTTGGATGTACATCTACAGCTGATTAACGTTTGGACTCATCCCAATTCAGGATGGCCTCCACATCAGCGCAGTCAGTGTCACTGATACTGAGCTAAAGTCTGATGTGGTAGTAGCTGAGAGTCATCCTCAACACATCGGCTCTGACAGATCTCCTGAGATCTTGCAATGCAGCATGAGATAGCATATAACCCCCTTTCATAAGATGATCAAAGTTTAAAGCTTTGGCATGAAAGGTGGTGAGCGATATGCATTTCCTGAAGGAATGCTAGACCTTTTTTTAATAAAAGTTTTCTAAGCTTTATTTTTTATTTTTTAACTGTCACCAGGATCTCAGAACAGTGGATCAAAGCCAGAATGATGGATGTTTTATGTTTCAGAATAAAAGAGAGAATTGAACAATAATCCACATTTTTATTCTCTTTCAAGGACAGGTAACGAGAAACAGCTTCTGTGGTTTGCCTTAAACTGAACCATCAGACTTTTGTTCTTTTTTTAAAAAAAAAATCATCTTTATTGTGTTAGATTGGCTCATCTTCTGTCTGCGCTTCATCGTTTGTCTAATTTGTTGCCATTTTCACATCCTGCTGCTCAGCAGAACAGATCCAGATGACTGTGTGGTCATGCCAGAAACGTTCCTGCTCGCCGCTTGTGTTTCACATCGTCCACTTGTTTTCTTACTGTAATGGAATTAAAACCACATTAAACATGTGTGTTTTTACTCTTAGATCTTTTTTTTTTACTTTTCCTGAATAAATAAGCCCACAAAAAAGGGGAGATTTCCTTTCACTGCTCAAGCTGTGTGACAACTTCCAGAGTGTGTGGTGTGTGTGTGTGTGAGGGTGTGTGTGTGTGTGTGTGTGTGTGTGAGGGTGTGTGTGTGTGTGAGGGTGTGTGTGTGTGTGTGTGCAGCTAAAACAAGAGGTCCTGTCATCTTAACCAGGATTGTACAGTCATGTGTTTCTTATTAAAATACTTCCCTCACTTTTGATTAAACAAAACTCAAACCATACAGTTCAAATGTTGGAGTAAATAAATTAATTCACAGAAAGGCTGGGCGAGTTTTTCTTCTGTTCAAGATGAAAAATATGGATTTAGATTGAGAACAAAAAATTCAAAGGGGTTTTACTTTAAATCTAAAGATAAGATGGCGAGGTGTCCAGGTTGGAAAACAGGAGTGATAATCACATGATTATTTGAAAACAGAAAAAAATCTTCATGAATGCCCCCACAGCTACTTATGAAAAGCTGATTAACTTCGACCATGTGAGTCTAATAAATGATGTTATAACTGTGTGTGTGTGTGTTTAAAGCGCCTCAGTTGCAGACAGTATACGGTCTGCAGGGGATTTAAAGCAAATAATCTGAGATCACAAGACTTTACAGCAGTTAACCTTCATTAATCTGTTGTGTACTTTGTGTGTACATGACAGAGAGTTAGCATGAGTATGTGCTTATCAGCGCATACATAAATGTCTATATTGCGGCCAGTTTTGTAGATATTGAGCTAAAAGTCAGTGTGGTAGTAGCTGAGAGTCATTCCCAACACATACTGTGAGCACTACCTGATTGCATGAGATTGGTTTTAAAACTTTCCCAATAACTATTGGAATAAACGCCATCTGTCTGTTAACTATATATCTTGTGACCCACTGGATGGATTTTAAATTAACTTTCAGACCGTAATCACTGAGTGGACATCTACAGCTGATTAACTTTTGGAGTCACTTCAATTCAAAATGGTCGCCACAGCCAACTGACCTTACAAAACACAAAAAATAACTCTAACTCAAACAACTTTACAGGTATTAAGCAAAATTTTGGTGTGGAAGTAGCTGAGACTCATTCCTGACGCATATTTTGAACGCTGCACGTTGCACAACATCTTTGCTTAAACTGTGGCATTAACTATTAGAGTCAATCCTGTCTGTTAGCAAAATATCTCATGAACCACTGCACAGATTTTAGCAAAACTCTTGGAAAGTTATCACTGGGTGTACATCTACAATTCATTAAATTTTGGAGTTAACCCGATTCGAGTCGACCTCCACAGCTAATTGGCAGAGGCCAACACAAAGATGGCTGTAACTCAGTCAAATTTACAGACATTGAGCTAAGGTTCAATGTGGTAGTAGCTGAGAGTCATCCTCAACACATACTACAAGTGCTAACAGATCTGTGCAGATCCTGCAATCTCATTTAAAATTGTGCATACCATTATTTACAAGTTTTCTTATCATGAGATGATGTTAGTTTAAAACTGGCATGGAAAGCGATGTGTGCGATATACATCATTTCAGGCACTGCTGGGCCTTTAATTTTCCACAGTAAAGTATGAATAGAGGAGATTCTGAATGAGTGTTTGGAAGCTTCAGATGAGCTCTTTGTTGATTTTTTTAAAACCAGCTTGTGAGGCTCTGGGGACTCGTGAAAATGTAACTGCTGGGTGAGAAATGATCTACGGGAGTTATGAAGGGCGACGTGTGTGAGTGTGGGTGGGGTGTTATGTTCATTCAGTGGTGTTGTCATAGTAAGAGAGACTCATGGATCTGTCTGTGGAAGACATGACACCAGCGAGAGAGTCGTCACCTCTCCCACGTCTGCACCGCAGGCGTCACACAGCTCCCACCGTTAACTCGACTATATCGCTCTCATCAAAGGCACGAGCCTGATGATCATGATGATGATGCTGTGTGTGTGTAAGTCTCACACTGAGGCTGAGACCCTGAGCTGAACAAGACAAATAATGTGAGGGAGAAAGTCGGGAAATTAAGGGCTGTTTTATTTGGGTCAGGGCCAAAAAACTTGTAACTCTTAATGGATTAATATAAATACACGTGAGCAGAGAGTAAAAAAGTAGATTAATGAAAACAAAACCCATAGAGATCTTTTATACAAAAAGCCTTCTGAGGGCTCAAATTTAATTTCTTTTTAATGAAGCATTATATAATAAAGGAAAAGGCAGCAAAATAACTGTAAAAGATCAGTTTCTCTTTCTGAAAACATCTGCAATATTTTGTCAAGAGTTGAGAAGTTTGACTCAGATTAAGGTAAAAAATTAAATAAACATCTCATATGAAAAGTATAATGTAATGCCAATGACAAATAAGGCACCTGAGGCACAATGGGATGTCTCCTTGTGGATCCAGTCAGCATTTCAAACCAGCTGCGAGGTTTTTATTGGATTAGCCATAGAGCTTGAATGGCATTGCAGACTGGTCAGCATTTGATCTGTTTCTTCATGTTTTTATGGGTAAATAGAGCTGTGGATCACCTGCAAAACAATAAAAGTGCATATTATATTTCCTGGTTGATACTGCCCTGTGGAAACCTGTACTGTGAAAACAGGACTGGTCCCAGATCTGAACCCTGTGGAACACCAGAACAAACTCCAGAAGGCGCACAGTTAAGAACAAACTGAAACCACATAAATGAATTAGACCTAAACCTAAATGAACCGTATAATACAATATCATATCTTTTGTAAAGGGAGGTCTGACTGAGAGTTTACTAGCTTGTTCAAGGAAGTGATCCCAGAAGAATCCAGGGAGTGTTCATCTGTCCATCAGTTCACAAAGAGCTCAAGCTCAAGTTCAAGATCTGCACAGAAAGGTCACAGGACAAGGTAAGTACAAATAAATCAGAGTCACAAAATGTTAAAGAATGAACACAAGTTCACCACAATGATCCAATGTTGAGTTGTGCTCAGGTGAGACTGCAGGAGCAGGAAATGAGCTGGTACCAGGAAGATGAAAGTGCCTGCCAGCCCACAGCTCCACCTAGAGGAAAAAATGAAGAGGGCCATGCATGGAATAAGCAGGATCTTCACAGACGGTTCATGAAAACAACATTTCATCAGCCTTTGCATTGCTGTTAATTTCAAATTACATCACTATTTAAATAGATTATGTTTTGTTTTTTTTTGCTATTGCAAGTCATAATAATCTACTGTGTCCAGCTGTAGCACTTTTTTGTGCAGTCTGGGACCCTTCCAGGAGGAATATTATAACATTTAAATAGTCTAGTTGATTAGGAAGGTCTGATTGTGGGGGTTAGCTTAGAGAAACAGCTGGAAATCAAAAAAAGAGTTTTAATCAGACCTTTCATTGTTTTCTAAGATTGTAACATTGTTCATACTGTGGTTCCAGGAGAAAAACAGGAGTGTTAGTTATTTTTTATTTTTTTCAACCAATTGCGACTTTATATGATAAACATTCTTAACCTCTTCGTTCCTAGGCCTATTGGATTGATTGGATTGATCTTGTTGGTAGAAGTGCTGCTGACCCGGTACAGGGGCCACTGGTGATGTAGGGGTTAACATCCTTCAGGCTAAGAGCTGTTTAACTCTTAACAGGTTAAACTTGTTAGTTTCTTTCAACTAAAACACTCCGACTCAGTAGCCTTTTTCCTCAGACAGCTGATGCCCTCTGAGCTTCCCCTCTGACCCCGGCTGATCATGTTCACTCTCCCCCCGGTGCTCCCGACTGATCCCCTGCCTTCCTGCTCTCTGAAATTCATACCGTCTGCCCTGACCTCTTTCAACACACCCATTGACCTTCACACACACACATTCAACAAACCCAGCCCCAGTTTTAGGTCCGGTGAAACCAGCACTCAGCCATGACCAATGAAGGGGGGTCACTGGTCTGAGCGGCCTTCCTCAGCTTTGTTACAGTATCAGCATGTTTGAAACTGGATCATGAATCTGTCAGCATGATCTGAACTGAAAACAGACAAGAAACAAAAAGGAGGTGTGTGTGTGGGTGGGTGGATTTATCTACATCTGTAGAAAGTCATGCTATAAAAGTATAACCCTACAAAACGTTCCACCAGACGTAACGCCAGTCAGTTTGTAGAAACCAAGACATCATATGAAATAAAACAATCTGCAAACAAGCTGTAATTTAACCTCCCAGCAGCTGGGTGTTGAGTCGGAGCTGTCAAACATCTGTCTTCTGTCCTGGAAGCCCCACATATACGTCACTGTACATCCATCCATAAGTGTGGGGATTTCACCGCTGAGATCAGTTTTTTACAAAATCACAACATTGTTAAATAAAAATTAACATGAAATAAAATCTCTTGCAAAGTAATCCCTTTATCTGAGACACTTTAGGAACCGCTGGGCCCGAGGATGTTTTTACTCGTTCTGTTCTCCACATGTATACTCGATATTGCATTTCAACAGTTCAGCAGTTTTCTAATTTTATAATTTGGCAAGTGTGTACAGTGGTTAAAGGTCTTGGTTTGGTCATTAATTAGCAGTAATACAGCATGTGGCTCAGCATTGTAAAATATGTAAAGCCTTTTTTCTTAAAGAACATCTGGGTGGCAGATTATGCTGGTTTGGTGCTTTATTTCACCTCCATACAAGCGTTGTTTGGAATTGTGCTGACAGCAAGCTGGACCGCCCTCCAACAGGACCTAAAAGGTACAGAAAATAGATGGTTGATACAGTTTATTTTCATTTTTTTGCTTCAGCTCGGTCCATTTTAAATCATCTTGTGGTCCAGAGAAACCAGTCCCAGTCTGAGTCCTTGTCCTGGTTTTTGGTTGGGTGTTGTGTTCCTCTTGGTTTGAGTTGGGATCCTGTTTGTTCTTGTAGTTCTGCTTATTGTCTCCAGGTGTCCTCGGTACTCTTGTCTTCCAGTTTCCATTTAATTTCTCCACTTTCTCCCTGCAGTAATACCCTGCTCACTCGTGTCCACTCACCAACCACGCGTCTCAGTTCAGACTATAAGTCTGTTGTCAGATTTTCTATTAATGTAAGCCATGTTGACTGGTTTTCATTTGTTTGCCCTGAACTTGTACCTTAGTTTAGATTTTATTAAAGTTTTGTTTTGCTGCTCAGCCTGCCTGCTGCCTCCTGGGTGCCTGCACTCAGGTCCTTCCATCACAACACAGAACAAAAACAACATAATGGATTTTGTTTTATACAGGGAGAGTTTTAACTTGTAATTACAGACGCAGCAAGGATACAGCAGACAGCGGTTTTCATAACTATTATTGAATTCACATCCTTGAGGGACTGAAACCTACAGACGTAAAACACTGGTCTTGATTGCTGTTCCTTCATTAAATACATTTCTCTAGATTGTCAATAATGCAACGAACCCAACGCCGAAAGGGAAAGAAGGGTGATAATGTTTTTGATCCTATCAGAGAGCGTGTCTGTGTCTTAGCAAATTATGTCATGAATCACTGGATGGACTTTAATGAAACTCTCAGAAAGTAATTATTAGATCATTAGTAATCATTAGAAAAGTTACAACTAAATAGCTTTTGGAGTCAACTGAATTCAAGATGGTTGCTACAGCTAATCAACATTTGCCTTAAATAAATATGGCTAGAACTCATGCAGTTTTTCAGATATTTAGCTAAAACTTGGTGTGGTATTCTGGTACTGTGGTACACATACTCTGAGAGTGACACCTTGCAATATTATACAATGTTATTTTCATGATTTTACCAAAACAGCTATAACTTTGGCATTTCTCAACATAAGATGGTCTTAGTCTAAAAGTCTGGCATGAAAGGAGATGGGTGATATGCATTCCTTGAAGGAATGCTGGGCCTTTTTTTTTTATAATTTTATGTTAAGAAACAATGCACTGAAGTGGCTCCACAATCCTTCACAGATTGCTGTTACACAGTCCCTGATTTTAGCTTGAATAATGTTCTCTTGATAGCGTAGAAACTAGCCTTTTTCTAAGTATTTATGATGTGAATGGGGACTGGCTGACAGGCTGACTTTGTTAGCAGTTGTTTTACCATTTATAGTATGCTGCCAGTTTAAAAACACTTCATTCAAAGGGCTCAACGTGCTGGCCTTCATGTGAAAAACAGTCATAAACTAATGCCAACAGCAGTGTTGTAATGAGAAACATTAAACTTACTGACCCTTAGGCAAGCTTTGACAGGTGAAAATCAGCGTTGGGTTTGGGACAATGTGTGATGTTGGCTTCCAGACACAAACACAACACTTAAAATAAAAAAAAAAACAGATGTGTTTGTGCCTGGTGTGTGTGTGTGTGTGAGGTGTGGACTGATAATGTTTCAAATATGGCATCACATTAATCTGTCAGGATGTGAGGAGCTGACACCGCTCCATTAGACTGAAAGTGACGGTGACAGAGTCGTATCTTATCAGTGCGACACGTGAAGGCCGGCAGCAGAGGTGTGCCGCATCATTCTGACACCAGCAAATCTGTCCTCAATTACCACCAGTTACATCCTGATCACACACACACACACACACACACACACACACGATGATCATCGTACACTTTTAAACGAGTTTTTGCCTGTTTGTAAGCGCCCACTGCTGAAGGCGAGATGTTTTCATTTGTCTGCACCGTTGACTGGACAGATTTTTACGAAACTCTCATGAAACAATCACTGGGTGCACATCTACAACTGATCAACTGATAAAGATAAAGTAATGCCCTGCTCTCAAACTGCACATGTAGATTATCCTTTCAGTTTAGCAAGGCAGAGCATTGGCAGTGTAAATAATGTAAAATATGATCTATAATGACTGTAAAGAAACAAATGTTTACAATGTTTCGTCCCCTTCTCTGGAAGTGGTGTATTTAGCCATCAGGATGTGGTGTTCATTCAGGAGGAAAAAAATCAAAGACATTTTATGGGCGCTGTAATATTGCTATTGATCTGTATGGCAGTATGGCACCACTGGAATACATTCAAGGGCTTGTTCTTTACGAGGGGTCAAACCTGCGGCTGTTTTATCGTGACCTTTAAAACTGAGTGTGAAGGATTGTTTAATCCCCAAATGAGAGCAAATCAAAGATAAGTGATAAGAAAATAAAAGCACGGATTGTCTGTTGTCACCACTGAGTCATCATAGCGTGAGAAGAACAGCTTCTCTTTCTCACACACAAACACACACTCATACACCCCATCAGCTGCCCTCACAGTGCAACACTTTCCACTGACACTGATAAGCAAGCAGCCCGAGGGACACACACACACACACACACACACACACACACACACACACACCAGCTCTTTCTGCTTGTTCGAGCAGCTGTAGTTGTGTGTGCACATGTTGGGTTTTTAATGCAAGACACAAATCTGATCTAAGGCTCGTAAATTTAGTCATCTAGTTATCGCCTGCCCCCTGAAAGGCGAAGGCAGGAAATCATGTTTCTGCCCCACGTTTGTGCGCGCACATCTGTTATTGGAACATGTCATGAACCACTGGACACGTTTTAATAAAACTTGCGGAAAGTAATCTTTGGATGTGCACTTACAACGGATTACCTTTTGGAGTCAAACAAATTCAAGACACAGCCAAATGACCTTAGAAAACACAACAAATGGCTCTAACTCAGCCAGTTTAATAGATATAGAGCTCAGGTTAGGTGTGGTAGTAGCTGAGCCTAATTTACAACGCATAATCCAAGCGCATTGCACAACCTCTTTGTTTAAGACTTTGTCACTAAATGTTAGGGTCAGCTCTGTTTGTCTGCCTGAAACTCTTAGAAAGTAATCCCTGAGTATACATCAAAAACTGGGTCAACTTACAGAGTCAACCCAATTCAAGATGGCCGCCACAGTTCAGCTCTTTAAAAGCTGGTTTCTGTGTAAAGGTTGTGAACAATTAATACCTTATCTGTTGTAGACAGCTCTTTGGACGACCTCAGGTTGGAGAAATAGACAATAGCTCAAGTTGAGTCAGAGTCATTTCCCTGAAGGCAGTTCTGTTTTGTTTTCAAATATTTAACAGATCACTCATCTCATTATTTCAGAGCCGATGTGAACACACAGATTTAAAGGTGACACAACAACTCTCACCACTAGATGTTGCTGCAGGCTTTTTGTATAGTGTAGTCCAGAACACAAATCCTTAAAGGCTATGTTTGGCTTTTGATGCCCCAAGCCACACACACACACACACACACACACACACACACACACACATACACACAGTCCTTGTTTGTCTAACTTGACCTCACTGACACCCCATCCTTCTTCCAACCTTTTTTATCTGATCGAGGTTTGATCAACCTTACTTAAAAATTGAGTTATTATTTTCAAGCAGCTATTAGAGTCTTTAATGTAACACTGATAAAATGTGTTTCGATGGATTGTTACAACTTTAAAAAACCCAGACACGCTCACAGATGCATGCCCTCAGGCTCTTGCCATCTTTTGCTCCCAGCTCAGACTGTAAACACAGAGGGTGGAATGGAGGGTTCAAACAAAAGGAGGGGAAGCTGCTGTGACCCACTCGTCATGCAGCTCATATTTTCCCCCACGTGACGTGATTTAAGACATGCGAGAGGATCGTGAAAACATGAATCTTGTGGTGCCACTGGGCTTTTCTCTGGCTCCGTTTGATTTCTCTCTGCACCTCCTCTCCCATGCTGATGCACACACATCCACACACACATTCTCCTCCTGCTTTCTTTCTCATGTAACTACGCCCCCTGGCTGTTTATGTGAATGCTGCTCCAGGAGCTGCCTGGTAAAATTAGAGGCGGAAAAAACACGCAGCCTGTGGCCGACAGATAAAGAAGGTCAGTACTTCTCCTCTGAAGTTGTTGGTGAGGCTCGCAGACGAGTAAAACACATGCAAAATAAATGAGCTTCCTAAATCCTTAATGTGGTAGGAATTTTAGGAACTTATGAATTTGTACATAAACACAAAACACAGCCTTGATAAAGGCCAAATTAATTTAAATATGTGGCTATGTTACACAAATTTTATTCTGATATTTAAAACATTGATGTCATTCAGTGTGATCAAGGGTTTTAATGCTCTCACCATCTTTTTTTTTACACTTTTGTTAAAACCAAGATAAAAATACGACTTAAAATGACCAAATACTGTAGCGTAAACATGAGAACTATTCTAAGAGAAGATGACAAAGTGAGTCTGATTTCTGATTGATGATTGATCAGTGAAATTAAATCCTGCAACACAAGCAGACATGATTCAATTTGGGTTAAGTTATTATTGCCTGCTACCGCGAAAGGTTCTTCTTCTTATTATTATTCTTTAATTATGTGTCTGTTAGCAAAATATTTCATAAACCATGTGGATAAATTTTATTGAAACTCCCAGAAAGTAATCATTGGCTGTACATCTACAACTGATTAACTTTTGGAGTCAACCTGATTCGAAATGGCTGCCCCACCAAATCAAACTTAGCAGACACTAAAAAGGCTATAACTCAGACAATTTTACAGATATTGACTTAAGATTTGGTGTGGTAGTAGCTGAGAATCATCTCCAACACATACACTGAGTGGTAAGAGATTGTCTAAGATTTTTAAGTTTAAGAATTTGGCATCAAAAAAGACAGGTTTCAAGGAATGCTAATTTTTGTCATTAAAAGTGAAAGTTCCCGGATTTTCAGATCAGAACTTTCACACATTCAGCTTGAGGCAGACAAATCATACAAAACAAAACAAAACAAACCATAGGTTTCTGTCAGGAAGTAAGAAGGAGCACAGCAGTGGACAGCACACTGAACAAAACAAATCAGTAGACAGGTGCAGCATGTTAATTAAAAAATAAAAAATCCTCTCATGCTGGAGGTGTGGTGTTTTAAGCAACTCAGCGAAACAATGAAATAAATCAACAGGAGAATGATGCCAAAGCAGCACCCGATAAACCACTCATGCAGGATTTTATAACTTCAGAAACAACCAGATGACTTTTTTTTTTTTTCAGAATGTTTTGCTGGAGAAATTGTAAAGTGAACAGTAAAATCCATTATGTTGCAAAATAATGTACTGGTAGACTGCAGATTCATGTTTCTGACTGGCTGCTGCAGAGTTTTACTGACTAAGTGAATCAATAAACAGATTTTTTTTTCTTTGTCTTGCTGGGTCCCAATCAGTTTGAGCGTGCCCTTTGAGCCAAAAATGAAATTTGTCATTTTGAACTAAAGTCCCGAAGAACCCGGCTCAGAGGTGCATTTACTCTGCAATAATAATAATGAAAAAACTCTGAAGAAGTTTCGAAGGGTTCCAGCTACCACTAAGCTAAACGAAAAATGCCTACATTTTATGAATAAACTGTATAAGAAATGTAAAGAGAACCATAATTAATAGAAATATTAAAGCTGTGTGGCTCATTATAATCACCATGGTAACCACACACCTGTGTCTGTCACTCATTGACTACCAAGTAATGAGAAGCAGAAAAAAAAAGCATAAATAAGTTTCTAACCAACAGTTGCTGTGAGCAACAGAAGACTGATGGTCACACGTGAATTGTTACGCCCCGGCAGTATTTTCTATGGGAGATAAAAAGACCCTTCACCTCCAGTTTGGAGTATAGTTGGAGTCTATGGAAGCTTGGATGAACATGCTCTGTATTCTGGAGGGTTTGAGAGAAAACTACAAGTCATAAGTCAGTGAGAGACACACTGTGGGAAAGGAGACAAAAATGCCCACGTTTTGATGAATAAATTATTTATGTACCAAAATGAGATGTGGGAGTAAGAAGAGTTTGTTTGCAAAGGAATCTGAAAGGTTTAGACAATTCAGAAGCTAATTTAGCCAAAATCCCATTGATTTCCATAATTTTCCAAGAAGCTTTTTGAAAATCTTGCCTCCGTTGTACGATGTACCATTACCGAACAGTAACAGCACACTTTTCCCCATCAGGCAGCACGTTTTGATGTATATTTTGTGCATTTTCTTTCACGACAAAATACATTGGCACCCTTAATTAAACAACAATTGTTCTAGCTTGGAGGAACATGAGGGTTCGTTCTGCCTACGGGGAACTTTAACACATGCAGGACATGAGCCAAGGCAGCTTCATTCAGCTCAGACTTCACAGTTTGTATTACCACATGACCCAGTCATCTTTGGACTATAATTTACGGACACAGATGTTCAGTTTACGCAGAATGAGCAATCATATAATTGTGGCACCAAATGTTCATGTTTTTCTGCATTTGTGTCGCCAACAAAAGACCATCTGAAGCAGCCTAGTTAAACAGCGACCCACCACACCGAACTAACTCCCTTCTTTCATGGGTTTATTGAAAAATAGAAGCGTTTTGTGACTTTTGAGTCAATAATTTCACTGTCACACTTTGAATCTCTCTGCTGAATTTTCACCTTCTTTCGTTTTGTTTAATACTTTCTAAATAGCTGCACCAGAACTTGAGACCAGGATCTTTATTTGTTGTTTTGAACTGAAGGAACATGGGACTGCATGTGTGCAACGTTAGTTCAAAAAGTAACTCTAAACAAATTTTCCCAAGGATGCAATAAATTGTAACATATTGTATCGTGTCATATCTATCTCATATTATATCAGACTGTATTATATCATATTGTTTATAACTGTGTTGCCATTTGGTTGATTTGTGTACAAATGCATGATCTTTACTCTCTATAATGCTTCTCATCATCGTCACAGAAAACACACAATATCTACAGTTTTGTTTTGCATTTTGTACTACCTTAACTCTACCCTGGTTCTAACATGTAACTTCATTCCCTAATCCTTACCTTAACTTCTTATATGTAGAACAAAAGCAACAAAAAAGCTAAGCACAAACTAACAAACTGCCTGTCTTTCCTTTGCATGTGTGTGAACTGGAAGACACTGATAGGGCTGGAGGGAGGCAGAGCCTCAGAATGATGCAGAGAGCCCGTGGCTGTGCATCGCAGCCATTTGTCGCAGAGAAACTACGGCGGAGCGAATATGTCTGAAAGAAGTGGCCTGTCAGCATTGCTCATCAACTGCAGGGTTTTGAATCAGCTTCATTACCTTAGCTGTGTCTTCTTATATTTTCTGTAACAGGTGTATAACCTGGATAACTCAGTGCTCTTTTATATTACAGTAAGTTAGAAGGAAAAAAATGTTCAAACATTTATATTTTTCAACTTTTGCAATCAGGACGAGCACAAGGTAGTCTATAAGTCCCAAACACACTTGCACACACTCTCAGAAAGAGCGAACGAACAGATAACTTTGGAAGAAATTATATTTTTATGATGCAAAGTAGAACGTAAGAAGTGAGGAGTTTCTCCGCGCCTACCAAGGTGGTGCAATTTACATCAGAAGGACACATTTCTTCTGTAACCCACACATGTGCACCCATCTAACACTAACCCATTTAACCAGTTAATGACAGCAAACTTAGTATCTCAGCAGGAAATGAAATCCATGGTGAGGAAGACAGGTCTCTGCATGTCGATGAGGCAGAAAATGAGACAGTGACTGCAAGGCTCACATCGCTCTGACAACACAATGTGACTGTGTGAAGCCATGGAAGCTGTCTGTTGAGCCACAGCCCCACAGACAGCTTTTAGAAACAAAGAATAATTAGAGTTTAATTAAACAACTAACTACCTGAACAGGAATAATTTAAAACTACTTTAACTGGACAGACAGAGACAACTTGGAAAACATAAAAATGGACCCAAAAGAATGTAAAACTGAATGTAGCTGGAAGAATAAATCTAAGGAATAACAATGGCAACACAGTGTGAACTGCCATAAAATATACTTTAGAAAACATCAAAAACCTTTACAGATAATAGCCTCAGGACACGCCATCACAGAAGATAAACAGCAGAGAACTGCTGTGGAAACAAAGAGAACAACTGCATCCGCAACAAATTCCCTCCAAATTTGCAAACGTGTCTACAAGAAACAGTGCAACCACTTTGTGTAAGAATTGTTAGCTTGTTTATCCCATTTCTGTTATACCTGTGGTATTATTTTGGATTGACTTTACAGCCTTTGTTCAGTTGTGGTTTTTGATGATATGATATGATATGATATGATATGATATGATATGATATGATATGATATGATATGATATGATATGATATGATATGATATGATATGATATGATAGATGAAAGATACATTGTACTGATGCGCCACTGACACATCAGTGATGCATGCTGGGTTATTGGGTGTTTTGGGTCTCACATCATCTTCTCTCACCCAGGCGACCCAGCCAGGGTCGAATGAGCCCTGACTTGCGTCCCAGCAGCATTAGGCCAAAGCACACCCCAATTAATCCGCAGCCATTTGGAAGCTCTTTCTGCTACCTCTGTAGCAGTCCAAATGTCTGTTCTTCTGAGCCGTCCACTCGTGCCTAATCATGTGTAAACTGTGCAGAGAGAGCGGGCCTGTGAATCCTCTGCAACCTGCTTCTACAGGACAGCACTGTGCATGTCAACCCTGTCCCCGGCACTTCCCCCAGAAGACCCTGGCTAACAACTTTCTCTTGTATTCCTCCTCTATGCAGACCTACCAGGGAAGTGACAATTATATTCTCTTGCTTGTTATGGCCGAGGACACAGTCTCAGCAACTACCTTCGACACCTGGTCATGACACCTGAGACAGCGGTCATTCTCGAGTGCTTTTGGGCAGGTTGTGTTGAAGTGTCCCTTTCCCAGAGTGGACAAGATGGTGAGTTATTTTTTACCACAACTAGAAGTTTAAAGGTGTATGTGAGGTGTCATACACTGCTTGGATAAGGAAGTTAATGTGTTGTGGCTCTCCTCACCAGAGAAAATATCAAAATATCACAAAACAATGTCCTTTATTGTTTGCTTGGGGTCATTTGTTTTGGACTCAGTGTATATCTGTTGAATCTGTAGTCGGGGTCATGCAGCAACTGACCCGCACCTATTTCACAGCTGACATTTTGGTTTAAAAAGAGTAGAGAAAGCCCTGGTGAGTTAATGAGGGCTGCTTTAGACTCAGTCCTGCTTGAACAACCAGCCTGCACAGCTGCAGAAGTGGAACCCGGCTCTCGTTAATACACCTCTGCTTCCCCCACATTTTTCCAAGTCAAAATGTCTGCCACAAAATGGGGCCTATTTCAGTCAAACTTTTAAAAGCAATTCAGTTTGCATTTAGGGACTCTGCACCTTCTGCCAAAAGCCAAGAGCTCAAGCTGAATGAATAGGTGGGTGACAGGTTTGACAAAACTTTCTGTGCCTGTTTAAGCAGAAACTGCTCCTAAATGTCCTGGAGGAATCTGTTTCCAGCGTTCCCCGTCACCTTCATGACAAGCTGTACCAGACCTCCACCTGAATTGTGCCATAACATGCTGTCATCAAATATGTGATGATGCCTCTCCTGAGAAAAGGACCTGCTGCATATTTTTGTATACGTTACCAGATATTTTGCAACTGTTATGGGTCTTGTGGATTAGATTGGACAATGTTTTGTTGCTGATTTCTGATCCTTTCCATCTCAGTTTGTCTCACAGGAGAATCAGACTACGACTACACATCGTCTCGCCCTGTGCCAGGCCTCAGATTGTAGAAGTGCTACACTGATGTTAATTTTAGTTTTTTTTACGGGGCACTTTAAGGTGTTTTGGCGGTAATAAATGCCAGAAATTTTCAGTTTGTGAAGCAGCAGGAGAAAAATTGGCCAGGCTTCTAATTAATATGTTGCTATGTTGACTTGAGTTTAGCAGTCATTAGGGAACCTGTGTGAGATGGGCACAGGAGACAAAACAGGAGGGAAATAAAAGCAGGGGGTGGAGGTCATGCTGTACTGTATTTATGTGGAGGTAGAGTTAGCAGTGCCTGAGGAAA
Source organism: Kryptolebias marmoratus (assembly GCF_001649575.2). Classification (NCBI taxonomy): domain Eukaryota; kingdom Metazoa; phylum Chordata; class Actinopteri; order Cyprinodontiformes; family Rivulidae; genus Kryptolebias; species Kryptolebias marmoratus. Next base: position 17,728,144 of record NC_051432.1, read on the forward strand.
TTGGCTGCTCCCATGATGACTAAGATGCTTCATTAAACACTTGAAGAGATTCAATTTATTGCAAACATTGGTTAAATTAGATTATGTGTGTGTGCGCACGCGCGTGTGTGTGTGTGGGTGTGCGTGTGTGACTTGAAACATGATTCATATGTGCCTTCAGCGTTACCACAGAGAGAAGCTCTAATGATTTATGATAATCACTAAAGGAAGTCTAATGTAAATGATGGTCTGACAAAAGACAAGACGCAGGAAGCAGAGAGTTCGTCCCGAGTCTGGACTCCAGACAGACACACAGACAGAGACACACACACACACTCCCACAGACAGCAGTGACAGCAAAAGACTCACAATGGTGCAGAACCGGCTCATAATATAATGTTTTTTCCACTACCTGGCTACTTATCACAGCTTTATCTTTCCCAACGAAGCAGTAAAACCATAAAACTCGACTGCTACGTTCACACGACTAATTAACACGCAGGGGATAATGCAGTTGCTTGTGTTTGTGTGATTGTCTGTCATGTTAGCAAAATATATCATGAACCAGTGGGTGGATTTTAATGAAACTGTAAGAAGATCACAGCTGCTCAAGCTTAGCAAACACAAAACTGGATAAAACTCAGTGAATTTTCCTGCTACTGAGCTAAGATTTGGTGTGGTAGTAGCTGAGAGTCATCCCCAACACATGCTGTCAGCTCTAACAGATCCCACAGCTCTTTGTTTAAAACTTTGGCATGTAAGGTGGAAAACTATATGCATTCCTTCAAGGAATTCTACTTTAATTGTTAAATATGATCTCTTCTGGCATCTATGATGGATGTTTTTATGTAGTACTAAAACAGGTTATGAACTAAGTGATTTTTGGATAAATTACGCTTCCTATTGTGTTACAAAAATAAAGTTTAATTTGAGCTAATGGATAGCCTGGTTGACGCCAAAACCTAAATAGATTGCTGCTGTCTTAAAACTCCTGTCTTAAAAATTTCACAGCAGTTTTGACAAATCCTATTTTATAAACTTTTACAAATATGTCATTTTTTTTTCTAGTTGCAGATTGATTCTTGCTGGAATATTATGATATTCATGCAGGAATGGCTCCAAGCTTCACCAGAAGTGCTACAGCAAGCTGCTGCTGCCACTATTTGCATATAACCATAGAAATCAATGTAAATCGCAGTGTAATGAAAAACTGAGGGAAACGTAAATGTTCCCCAAACCTGAACTAGCCTTTAGTGCTTCAGTCTGGTCGGACTGAGGTCGTTCAAAGAGCTATCTACAACAGGTAAGATGTTAACTGTTCATACCCTTCCAACAGAACCCCACGTAAAAGAGCTGAACTATCCCTTCCTTCCTGTGAGCTCCAGCTACTTGCTGTCATTTAAGCTTTTTTTTTAAAAGAATTCAGAAAATTCTGTTTTATAATTTAGGATTGATTGTAATATTTTGAACAGATGATTTTGTTTTATGGTTTGATTTCTTTCTTTTCTCTCTCAACTAGAGATACAGCATTGTTTGATTTTATTTTAACTCTAAAAACAACAAAAAGAAATAAAATATTGATCTCAGGCTGAGTCACTGACTCAGGTCAGGAACACGCTGACCCGCAGTGAGGACAGGAGCGAGACAAAGACGTCTCCTGAAATGAAAGAGAAAGACAGCGGATTTAATTTGATTGCGTGACGCTTCTACAATCAGCTCCTTTGTGGAAAAAAAATGTGAAAATCCTGTATTCTTTTTTCTTTTCTGATGAATCTACTGATGACAAACAGCAATCTGTGCTGACAATGCCTACCTTTGTGATGACAATAAAAAAAACCTTTATCTGCTAAAAATAACAGAAGACCTTGTGCTCCTTTAAGGTTACTGACTTTATTATGAGAGTCAAAAAAGTTTTTTCTTGCTGTCAACCAAACTGAGAGGCTCACACAGAGTTTTACTGATGTTCTCAGAGAGTGGAGATCATCTCCTGTTTAAATTTTGGCCGGTGTAAATTCCACTTTGTCAGATTTGTAACAAAAACCCATCAGACGACAGTGTGCTTGCTTCACTGCGAGAGTAAAGATCCACACGCTATATAAAACCTACAACACCTGTCTTATAGAACACCTCAGGCTGGGTGAGTGACTCTGTAGCTCTCAAAAAGCCATTAACTGCGTCACACGCCAAGCAGAAATCCATGCAGAACTGCTCTTCGAAGCAGCATTTTTCAAATATTATTTCTGCTTGCTTTGCATCACGTCACATTTATCAGAGAAGAGCTGTCGGGGAGGAAGATATTGACTAAAGCAATCAAGTCGGCTTGTTTCAGCTGAGCAGAGAATGGGCGCTGATTCATTCTGCATGATGGATGGTGTCCTCAGAGTCGTGTGAGCCGGATTTTCACTTTCAGGCTGAGTGGACGTTCAGCTATTAGAACTTTATTTAGGGTCGCCCTGCTTTCATTTCAGTTTTATTTAGAGAACAATCACATCACTTCACTTAAAAAGAACAGATTTGTGCTGCTTTAAATGCCTCTTTAGTTAACGTCATCAGAGATCCTTACACTGTTTTTGTGAGAGTCCAGGTTGGGGTTTATTCCTCTGTTTTCATCTGAACTTTCACTTTCACATTCTGTTTTCTGGCTTCCAGTGAATGGCAGCAGAAAAAAACGAGTCTAAATGAACCTATTTATCTTTGGAAAACATATTCAAGAGATTCAAAAGTTTTAATTTGTGTTAATTTTCACGAAATATAAAATCACAGCTGGCTGATTTAGGGACTCATTTGGAGCTTCAGATTTTATTAACCTTTTTTTTTTTAAATCTCTCAACAAACATCAAGTATTTTCAGTTAACCCCTTTAACCCTTCGTATAGTAGATTTTACTTCAACCTTTTTTTTTTTTTTTTTCTCCCTTCTCTCCTTCTCATGATCTCTTTATTACTATATAAAAACATAAATTTAGCCACAAAGTTGGATTTTACAATCAGAGTTAAGCATTCATTTTTTTGTGTATGCAAACCAGAGGCGGTTTGCTTTTCTTTCTGTCTGAGCAAAAGGTAAGAAAACAGAACTGAGAAAAAAAATCCTTCCTGAGAATTCAAAGCTTGGCACTTCTGATGAACCAAGGTGAAATAAGAATTTCTTAGAAATAAATTAAGTTAGCTTTTCTCTAGCAGCTATAGTGAAATAGTTCCTGTGTGAAATGAAATATTTAACGAAGCGAGCAGGACACATACCTTTATTAATGACTTCTGAGAACCAAATCAAAAACCAGAACCAGTATCTCCTCCACATATTAGTTCCTTTATATTTGGTTCCTTCAATTGATCTTCATTTCATGTTTAGTGATTGTTTGGTTGTAAATGGGCCTTTCAAGCAAAATACTCTTCAGATTGGTCGGTTGATATCTAATTATTGATTTATTTCATCAAAATTAAACACTGTATCCACAAGTAAAGATGAACATAATCTGTAACAAAACCTTTAACTAAATCTGTCTTTGGTTTTAGAGGTTATTCCACAGGAAAAAGAAAGGAACCGAACAGGTCAGGAAACACATCAGCACGATGTTACCAAGACGGTCTGAGGTCATCTAAAGGCAGATTAACTTCATGTGACTTTTAGTTCTTCTGAATAACAAAGTATTTATAAATTTACTGGAAGTCACGCTGTGTGACATGTGTTGAACTTTAGTTGGAGGTGAGCCATACTGTATCTAAACATCACTGAGGGCCACAGACAATAATTTGTCAAACTTGTTCCTCAACCACAGCTTCATTTAGGGCAGCACGCGTCCGATCGCTCACAGTTTTAGGCTCAGGAGTTGTTTTTGTTCGATTAATGTCCAATATGACTCACAAGGGGCGCAATCACCGACTCAGTAAAAAAGATGCGAGCAGCTCTGGGCTTTACCTTCCAGTTCTTGTGGTTCTTCTGGAGAATCTGCCTTTCCCCGTGGTATTCTTCAGTCACAGCAATACATTCATTAAACACTGACTGCTGTTGGCAAAGTGAACAAAAAAGAACTTTTCAGTCCATCACGCAGGATATATCATTTCTGGGATAATGTATAAAGTGTCAGATGTCCGAGTGGGGAGTGAGTTCAAATAAAACTGTATTTTTTCAGGACTGGTGACCCTTAAAAATAAAACAGTGTTGAGAAATGTTGCTGAAAACAGAAACATAAAGAGGTGATGGATATGATGAGGCGCAAGTTTTCATGCCGTCTGTGTGTTTTACTGTTTACTGTCTTACAGGTGGGCATATTTCCCACCCCATCCCTCTCTGTTATCATGTTTTACTAAAGATTGTCTCCTTGCTCGACACATGGAAGGAGCTGTGACATGTACTGCATATTTTTAGCATTATATTCACACAAGATTAGCGACAAGAACGCAGGGGATAGGCACCAGCTTCCCCTGCGAAAGGAAAAAGCAGGTAAAGAAAATGGATGGACTGGGTGGATATTCAGGCAATTCTGGCAGCGTTTTGGGGACTCAAAGAAAATTTTAAAAAGGACTACATCCGGCCTACGGGCTGCTTGTTGAAAAGACCTTCTTTTATGAAACATGGCTGCAATATGATGTTTGATGTCTGCAGGCTGAGTGATGGAGATACAGCACATCCTGAACTGTGTTAGGCTCTCAGATAATTCAGGCAGTATTTATTTTAGCAGTCATATTAAGAGACAAATGACAGACAGACTGAAAATTACCACGCTGGAACTTTTTAAATTTATGTTTCCAAGATTACAGTAGAAAAAAATGATACAGGAAGATTGCTGAAGTCGGATTTTCTAATCAAAAAGTCAGACAGACCCGACAGACTCCTACCTGAAAATCCAACAACCTTGTGCATAAAAGGGGTGATAAATGAAGCAAAAAATATTGCTAACACTTCTGTCTCGATAAATCAGTCACAAATATTACTGACTTCCTTCAGAGGCACTTGTGGTGCAGTGTTTGCACGTAGTTTTCTCCTCGTGCTGATAATCAGGCGTGTCAGTGATGAGGTTGTCAACATCCCACATGAACATATGGTCCACATGCAGTCATTAATAATTCCAACGGAGACAAATGGACTGCGCCATTTGTTCGTGTGTTGGCTACTTAACATGAGTGAGATCATTCCTCCATGATTTTTTCTTCCCTTCTGCAGTTGTTGGCTCAGTCATGGAACAAGCTGGAGGACACATCGTCCTGATATTCCACTCCCCACATTTAAACCGCTCTTCTTTATGAGGAAATCTACACTCTGAGGGAATGTTTTAGTTTTCCAAACAGCATCACTGTTGCATTAGATAGGTAGCAGATAACAGATTTACTTTGGGATTATTTTCACAAATTGCTGACTCTGTCAATAAACTTCTCTCCAGCTATAACTGGCCGCAAATTGTTCCATCAGTGGTGTTTGCACAGTTTTTATGGATTTGTTTTAAAAACTATTACCATGATTTTTTTTTCATGCTGCTAATCTTTCCTCTGAAACATCTGAGAACTGCAGTCTGTAGCAGCCTCGAGGCACAAAACCGAACTCGCAGACCAGATAATCTGGCTCTCAGTGGAGGAAAGCTTGAGGTCAAAGTCCTGCTGGGGGTAATCAGACATCTGGATGCTGGTAGATGGACTGGCAGCATTAGAGGGTGGGGTTTAAACCCAAAGACGAAAAAGGAAAAAAGTGACAGAAGAAGAAAACAAAAAGAGCAAACTGAGTCCATGATCATACGCTCACACAATGACATTAACTTTTTACTTTTTTACCTTTGTGGCAGAAGGAAAGAGCAGCCAATAAAATGTGTTCAGTGTGAAGGATGTTTCTGTAGAGACCTTTTTCAGGAGCGCTCTTCAGTTCCCTGAGCACCAAGGACAGCTACTGAGGTGAAAGAATAAATACCAGAAGTAGGCATTTAATATTTCCAAATGTTATTAAATTAGAAACTAGCATCAAAATGTGTTCCCGGTAACTTGCTACAGTGGTGATTTAATTCATACTTGCCCTGTTTTGAAAGTGCTGAAAGCTCCTGACCTCTTGCTTTGTTCGTCCTTTTCTTACAAAACCACCAACATAAAGTTTCTAAACAAAATGCTGCTTTCACTCATAAAACACACCAGGAGCACTCTCCTCCACTTTAGATTAGTTGGTGATAAGCATCCAATGTCACCTGCATGTTTTCATCTTGTGTATAATCCACATATATGCAGCAAATATATTATATTTCATATATTTCAACAGGAGAGGAAAAACTTAGCAACCCAGCACAGAGCAGAAATATAAAAACTCTACATTCAATGTTGTTACATCTTTAATTTTCTAATTTAATGCACAGACTGCATAATATCAATAACTAATCTCAGTAGACAAGACTGTGGTGGGTTTTATTAATAAAGACAAACGTTTTGGGCACAAAAATAAAGTGTTCACGAGAGACAAGTTTTGCAGTTTCTTGTTAGATTCTAGACTTATTTTATAGCTTTATTTATATTCTGTGCCCCGTGGAGGGCTGTGACCACACACACACACACACACACACACACAAGGTCAATTAAAAGTATCCAAGTGGAATATCCTTAAGTACCTGGAGGTAACCCACGCATGCATAGGGAGAACGTGCCAACTCATCCAAAAAGATGCTGCACAGCAGTTTTTCAGTGCAGCTATTCTTTTTTTTACGAACTTAAAAAAACATCCTGACACTCCATGAGGGTGATGAATAAACATAAGTAATAAAATTTTAAAAATGGAAGTAAATCATGAATTTCACAAGCTGACTCATGATATTCACTGTGACATTTTAAAACTTAGCCACCATTTTCAGGGTGGAGGTTTTACTTTTATTAAGTTTTATTTTTCAGGTGATCATGGTTAGAAATTCTCAATCTTCCAGCTAGAAGATTGAGAGTTTGATTTCAAACCGTTGAAGATGAGCAAAACATTGAAGCCTCCATTGATCCTGATGTTAGTGTACTGAGAGGAATAAAAGAGCTGCAAGTGTGTGAAAATATCTGGGGAACAAAAAAGCCCTGTATGAGAGTTTTGTTTGAAATTAAAAAAACTAAACAAAAAACACATTAAAGATGTTTTTGTAGAACCTGTAAGATTAAAAAGATATTGTACAAGAACTACTTATCTCTTTCTTCCTGTTTATATTTGGTGTAAAAGCATATATTTTTTTATGACAAATGAATCCTCTGTTGCGTTGGGTTATTAAATATTTTGTGAATCATGAAAGTTTTTTAAACTTTATTTCAGCCTTGCATTTACATATAAAGAGCATTTTTTGAGCCCTGAAATGATAATTTTTAAAAACAGGTTCCAGAGTAATTACAAAACATCTTGAAAATGGTGTTTTTGTGTAAACAGCCTTCATGTCACTTTTTGGAAATGATGTCAGAGACCAGTGGTCTCCAATCCTGGTCCTCGAGGGCCACCATCCTGCATGTTTTACTTGTTTCTCTGCTCCAACACACCTGATTTAAATCAATGGGTGATTAACAGGCTTCTGCATGACATGAAGAGGTGATTTAACCACTGAATCAGGTGTGCTGGAGAAGGGAAACAAGTAAAACATGCAGGATAGTGGCCCTCGAGGACCATGGTTGGAGACACGTGTCATAGACCCACCCCTAACCTGACCTACAGCCCAAGAGCATCAGGAGCAACAATGATGACGACGAGGGTGAAAACTTTGGCTTTGGTGTTTATAGTTAGTACCTTGTGTGTAAGCTTTCTGTGCAAGCTCCACATCTCGTTTCCTGTTTTTGGTGTATTTTCATGGCAGCGTTTACAGCGCCACATGCAGGCCTGGTATAGTTACTACAGCGTTTTTGGTGTTTCTGTGTAGACAAAGACATTTCTACGGTGGCCCAGAGGTGTCAGGTCAAATACAAAAGCCACAACATTTGTATATGTGTTACACCTCTGGGCCACCGTACATTTCTGAAAACTGTGCCGTATTTACAAGAATATCTTTAGAAACAAAATAAAAACAAAATGCTTTGGAAAAACTGTTGTTTCCTTGTGAAAAAGAACATGCTACAGAAAATCTCACATACCTCTTATTTACATAAGCTTCTGTTTGAGGAAATTATAAATGAGGTCATGCAAGGATCATTTAAAGTTAAATTTACCGTCATTGTTGTTTTCATGCGCCAGAAAATGTGTTGCTTGTTTCCTCCCCACGTTCAAAATGTGAGAACTGCCTCTCTTGTGACAAGCCATGATGGTTCTGTTTATAAACGGTTCGGAGGCACATCCTGTCAACCTGGGCCGAAATAAATGAGCCCACTGTGGGGGGAGTGACAGCAGGGAGGCATAAAAGGCATAAAGTAGAGCAGTGCCAACATCTTTTATGATCGGGAATTATCATTTGACTAAAAACGAGAGACCCGCTGAGCCAATGCTGACATTTAAAATAATATTTCAAGTTAATTAGATGAAATATGTAAATTTATTTGGTCTGTTCATCTGGTGAATCAGTCATCAAGGAGATCTCTGAGCTCTTTTATTAACATAAAACAAACTTGCCCTGGTGAGGTCAGTACTGCTGCCCAGTTCAATTACTGTGTCTTTAATTAAGGTGAAGACATTCTCCAGCTAATGGTGGCATAATAACATGGAGAAGTATCATCATTTGACTATATAATGGACTTCAAAAACAATAAAACATTCATTTGTGTTTCAAATGATCTTTTAATTAAAAGTCAGCAAATGAATTATACATTCGGTAAATCAGTAATAACCCCTTTTTTTGTTGCTGTAAACATTAGAAATTTGAAGGTGGTTCAGTTTTATTTTTTCTCAGTCACTAAAACAATTTAAGTTTTTGTCACTAAATGTGTAAAACTTGGTGTATACGTTGGTTTGAAATAATGAAAACTTGTTTTTTCATATTTTTCATGTGGCCATAAAAAGTTAAATGTATGTAAAAATGTATCGCCTTTTTTCAGTTTGTTCCAAGAGTTTCTATTTTGTTGTTAACAGGAACCTTTTCCAGAGTATATTTGGCTCATTCACATAGAATGTTGTCCAATTATAGTTATATTTTGACAGGAATGTGGCTCCAACAATCAGAGTGAAGAAGAAGGGAAAAAAAAAAAAAAAAAATACAGTAACACCATCAACACATCAAGTTTTGGGGCTGAAATAGAATAAGTGCCTCCACTTTGAGCTCCCAGCAGCCTGTAGAGTGAACTGACAGCCACTCTGATTGATTACAGGTTTTCAGAGAGCCATAGGAGCTCTGTGGATGAGTGCACAGCGATGTGTGGATGTGTGGCTGTGTGTTGGAGCACAGCTGCTCCCTCCCTGACTGGATTCCCTCCTCTCAGTCCTCTCTCAGTCCTGCAGCGGCGGGCTGCGCTCGGTGCCTCCGTCGGCAGGAGCTCAGCCATCTGAGGAGCCCATCTGTCAAAGAGAAACAGCTGACGGAAACACAATGAGAAGGAGAAGTCTCCGCGGAGCTTGAGAGACCGATAAGAATGCGCTCATGCTGGACACGAGTGATCCGGGGGGTAACTTTGCCAGTGTCTTTTCTTCTTTTTCTCCTTGGTGCAGATCTTTATCTGGCTGCTTTCTGAACATCCTGAGGCTGATCCACACGTGTAAGGTCAGTAATAATAATATTTAAACCTATTGGTCAGTTAAAACAAACAGGTGTTTCTGTAATCATCTGTACGTGTTTCAGATGTGATTAATTTGTAAAATCATTGTTAAGATTTTTTTTTCTAATAAAAAGGTGAAAGGTGACAAAAAAATGTTTCTTTCAAAATTGATTTTCTTTTAGATTAATAAAGGGCAAAAACTACAGCTTTGTTGAGGTTTTTAAAAAAAATAACCCTGAAGTTATTATTTGAGCAGGAACCTTCCCTACATCGCTTCGTATTGTTGTATTGTTCCAACAGGGAGATTCCCACCTGAAAGGAGACTTTAAAGCCTCTCCATGTTCTTATTCTTTTCTTTGCTGGAATGTATTGTTTGTTCTTGTTTGCTGTGATTTTGATCTCCGGTATCTGTGTCGTTTCTCTGAACAGGTCTGATCGTGTCAGTGTGATGGACTAAAGGTGTTAAGAGGAAGAAAGGGAGAGGAGGAGGGAGGCAAGCACCAGGTTACCTTCCTCGAAGGTGAGAAAGCCTATTAACGTGTGATGGTGGATTGTCGGGTTCGAACAGCTACTCCCGAGAGGAATGAAGGAGCAAATCTTGAACTGCGCTGGGACCGGAGCTGAACAGCACCATCATGACTCTAACTGACTCACGGGATGTGGCAAAGGATGAGGAATGAGGATTTTCATCCCTGTCCAGAGAGTTTTCCTTGTGCTGTTCCAAAAAACCTGAAGATCACAACCTTAGAATGTGGAACCTGATGTGACATATTCAGTGAGTTGTTTTTTTTAAATCTCTTTTTGTACATTTTGCAAAAATTTAACTCCTTGTCTTTTGTTTAGTTGCATGAAGAGTTTGAAAGAAGACTTATAAGAGACTTTGTTCAAGTGCACAATTTTTATCCTTTCTGCCTCTGGCCTGTTTGATGTCTGTAGTGTGTTTTTGCTTTATTAGAAATGGATCTGACCCAGGACCAACAGGTGGGGTGGAACCCACTTGAATCCAGCTTCTCACCTCTGCAACAGGAAAAACTCAGCCACACCTTCAGCTTCCGCAGCACTCTGATGTTAACGTCCACTTTCGACTCTGCTACTGCTCCTCGCCATCAGCCTCTGCCCTCTCTCCTCCCTTCTTCTCGTCCTCCTTACTCTTCTCTTATCTCCCTCCCTGTAATCTCCACCACCTCCTCCTCCTCGGCCTTAAATGAGCCAACTAGCTCCTCGTTTCCTCTGTCCCTCTCCAACATCTCGTTTAATGATCTGGCAGACCTGGAGAACATGCTGCTCTGGACCCTCCATGAACCCAGCACTATCGCTCTGACCATCATGTACTGCCTGTCTTTTATTCTGGGATTTATTGGGAATCTAATGGCCCTGCGGGTCCTCACCAGCCGACGCAGTCGGCGGCTTGCTGGCGTCAGTGCTACACGCAGTCTCCTGGTGAACCTGGCAGCTTGTGACTTGGCTGTGGTGTGTGTGTGCATGCCCATCACTCTGGGAAACCAAATCTACACCGCCTGGGTCTACGGTGACCTCTTGTGTCGAGCCGTGCCCTTTACGCAGGCTGTCTCGGTCTCAGCCAGCGTGTTGACGCTGACGGTGATCAGCGTGAATCGTTACTACAGCGTTCGATCTCCGCTCAGAGCTCGCTCCATGTTTACTCGCCGGCGGATCTTGGTGACCATTGGCGTTGTGTGGACTGTGTCCTCCATGATGTGTGCGCCAATAGCAGTGATGAACAGAAGACAAGAAATCAGCTTTGAGACTTTCACTATCCTGGTCTGTCAGGAGGAGTGGCCTCAGCATCGCCTTAAGCAGGGGTAGGTACCCTGACAGCGTACACAACACCAACATTTAATGATCTAATTACAACATTCAGATTAACTTCATCCATGGATGGATGAGACGGAGCTCAAGGGTTCTGACAAACTGAGCTGAGAGTCAGCCAAGAGTAAGAATGCTGCTGGGCTGTGTTTGGGAAAGGGCACCCATCACTTGTAATTTTCAAACTGGGCAGCTTTTTTGCACGCAAATGCCTCTTACTGTTAGGCATGCTGAATACTAGGAGGGTGTCTGAGTAAACGATCAGCGTTCATGCTAGTCAGCCAATGTATAACTGGCTGAGTGTGTTTGTTCGTAACTTTTACCAGAAAACACGAGACAGTGCAGCTGTTCATCAGACTGCCTATGGTTCCCCAGTGTCTCAATGTATCTACAACTCAGAGACTGTTTTTGTTTTTTGGTGCAAGAACATTATTTCTGGCTTATGTCAGTGATGCAAAAGCCAAGTTTAGCATTTTACTAGACATGTTGTTTGTCTTTCGACTGCTCCCTTCTGTCAGGGGTTGCCACAGTGAGTGAACTCACACAGCAGCTGTCTTCAGCAGTCATTGAGCAAAAGGTGGGGTACACTCTGGACAGATTTGAGTCCATCACAGGGGCCAAATAAAGACAAATGAGGCAAACAACTATTCCCACTCACACTTAGACACAGCTTAGAGTAGCCAGCTAACCTAACATTCGTGTTTTTTTACTGAGAGGAAACCAGAGTACTCAGAGAAACTCCACACAGAAAGACCCAATCAGCAGTGCAAACCAACTGTGCCACCATGCAACCCCAGAGACAAACCTTCAGTCTTTTTCTGTTTATTATTTTTGGCCTGTGCAATTGAACCACTTACGAAAGCACAAGGTGGCATAAGATTTTGTTTTCACTGATGCAATTCCAGTGCTAGTTCAGAGACAGTGTTTACTTAACACCATTTTTAACAAATTTATTTTTCTTCTGCAGATACAACGTCTTGCTGTTTGTGATGCTCTACTGTTTGCCCGTGACATTTAACCTCACCATCAGCTTCCTGACCGGCAGAAGACTTTGGGGAGGAAAGAAGTCCACTTTTGCTGATCTCGACCCCCGCAGCCAAGCTCTTCACACCTCACGCCTAAAGACAAGGCAGAAGATTGCAAAGATGGTGGTGTGTCTGGTGCTCCTGTTTGCCATCTCCTGGCTGCCGCTCTACCTGGTTGACCTTTGGATTGACTGCCAGCACCACTCATCATCTTGGCTCCTGCAGACACGACCGTTTGCTCAGTGGCTGGGCCTGACCAACTCCAGCCTTAACCCCATCTGTTACTGTTTCATTGGAGATCTGTATCGCTCGGCAAAGGTCATACGGACACGATACTACCAAAAAGTTGCAGCTCTCTTCAGCACCTCCTCGTTCTCCAGCTCCGCTGCAGTGGTTTCTCCTGCTGCCATCATTACAGAAACCAAAGGGATTTCAGCTGAGCATCACCGTATTGCTGCTGCCGTGGCTGCTTCCACTTCAGTGGTCACCATCCCTAGACTGCTGGGCTTAGCCAGTGGGCAGGGGCAACAGGTCAGGGACAGTTCGGATAGTGAAATGGGATCGGACCACAGTATGTCAGGCTGGTGCCAGTCCAGTCCCAGTGTGTGCGAAGGCTCTTTATTCCACTGTCAGCTTCACACACTTCAGCAACCCTTGCAAAAGACAGACTTCATGCCAGCAAGAAGACACTCTGTGAATGAGGTGGCTGTGTCATTATCTTTAAGAATTGAACCTGTGGAAATAGACCTGCTGCCACTGAGGAGGCATTCAGAGGACAGAATATATGGTCTGCCAGCTGATAAGAGAGACATTATTACCAAGGACAGAGATAGATTTTGTTACACTAGGCAGCACAGAAACAAAACATCACAAAACTATTCTCTGGAAGGAAACACAGAGAAGAAAACAACAAATATGACAAGTCTGTGAATGTTTCAGATTATCGGATGTATCAGCTGGGAGGAATTTCCTCTTTTTGTCCTGCAAGGAGTGAAAACATACAGCTCCAAACTTACAGTTTGTACTCGACAGAATGGAATAATTCTTTCCAGAACCATTTGTTTGTCTTGTAGAAAAACTCACTTTGCTCTCCTTTCTGCATCTAGTTTAGTATTATTGTAGGTTTTTGAGCAGACGTGAAGGAAACAGTGTTAGGGTGAAACCTGCAGGGGAGCAGCTTGAGTGTTTTTTAGCTGGTTGACAGTAAGAAGGGTAGATTGCAGCAGCGTGCCATAACATATAAGTCATATCATAGTCACAGCAGTTCCTATCATCTGCTTGAGACATCAACCCAGCAAGACTGAAAGTTTAATGACTTCTTGTGCACATTTTTATGTCTCTAATTGTGTTACTAATGGTTTTGATTGAATTTGTTGCTCACAGAAAAGATCTAACCTTTTGTTATAGTGCAATATCGGCACATACTGCATGCAAGTTTCTGAATTGTGGTGAGTTTCTCATCATAAATGTCTGATTTATAATCTTTTGCAGACAAAAAAAATGCTGCAAATTACTCCAGATGTACACTGAAACATATGAAAGCTCTTTTACATTACAGTACTTGGTGTGACTTTGGGGAATCATTAAAAACAAGACCTCCAAGAGACAAAAAGCATTGGCTTTGGTTTTTAATATTCATATAAAAGGAATGGCTGCAGACCAAAAATGGTGTACTCTACATCTGAATATGATCTAACTACATGTGATACATTATGATTATAAAATAAAACGATAAATCAGTGCTTTAACAGGAGCCTAAAGTGAACCAGATGACGCAGGTAGGCAGGATCAATGATACGATCGCTGCACTATTTATAGTGAATCCCAGAACACTGAAATATACTGTTTCCAATGAATGTAGGGTTGAGAAGAAGCATGTATGTGCAATATATTCCTCAAGCAGAGGGAGCAAGGTAGCTGACATAATCCTCTTTGAAAGTGTTACCTCCTTTTTTCAGTTTTAACACAAGTTCCTGAATGTGAAGTTTCAAAGAAAAAGAATGTTCATTAGAAGAAAATGACTGAATAAATAAATTTGCTGTGATATGAAACAACGGCTAAAATATATATTTTTTTCATCAGTGTGTAGAAGTACTTTAACTTTGCTTTCATCAGCTCTCAAGGCAGGTTTGTCCTCTGTGGATATTTTTATATTTTAATAAAGGTGACGTGAAGGGGAAGGCTCTGCTTTTGCAAGGGTACAATGCAGGGAAATAAATCAGCTGAATAGAAGAGGACATTTTGATCAAGGTCTTTTTCCAAATTTAGTCAAAATATCCTCAACTTTCTTATAAAACACTATGGTACAAAATCTTCATAGCAACAAGATAACATTTTGGTCAAATGAAAGCAAGTAACTAGGGATTTCATGTTGGCATTTTTATTGACTTAAAAATAACATTTCAGTGAAGATTCAAGTCAAAAATCTCTCATTACACATTACATAGTAGCTTTATTTGTTAAAATTTCAAAAGCCTTTGACTTTAAAAAAGAAAGAAATGGTCAAAAGATTTGAGAAATTTGTTCTGATTTAAATTTCTGCCAAACTCAGCAAGCAGCAAATATTGTCATGATAATATGACATTGACTATTTGCTTTCAGTTGCATTTTAGCTTACTTATATTGTTTATGTGGCTTTTTTAAAGTGTTTTTTTAGACATTGCCTTATAAACAAAATCTATACTTGGTTATGTTTAGCAAACAATCTTTTAGTACATTATTTTTCAATGTTTATATGTTGAAAGGGTCTGTCTCAATGTTGCATAAGACTAGAATTTGGTAAAGTCTGAGGGGAACTGCACTGAAAATATCCAATTTCTGTTATCTTATATGGCTGCTCTTTTTTCTTTTTTCTGTTTGGAATGTTATCTATGCTGAATTTTATGCACTAGGCGTTTTATTCAGAAAACAAATGAGACTGTTTTTGTGGTTGTTGTCTAAGAGGGGACCAACCCCCCTCCAGGATTTGCTCACATTTCACAGGAGCTGCAACCGAGCTCTTCTTAGAAGATCTTGAGTTTGAGGATTGTACAACTTGTTCTGATCTAACGGGAACATATTGAACGATAAGAGGCCTGAAACTGACAGATAAAAGCTTTATGATCTTTTTCTTATGCTCCCCGGGGCTTGATTAAATCTTAATGGGATCTAAATTCAGTTATTAGAAGCACTTGTTCTTTTGTCAAATGAGTTACAAAAGTGTCAAAGGAGGGAGCCACTCAAAGAAGGCATTTACAATTTTCATTACTTAAAAAGGAGGAAAAATTGCCATGCTGAGTTCACTTCTTGATTATGATAAAAAAACATATAAAGGAAACTAAACAAGTATGATTCATTTCTATGTTATCTTCATGTTCGTATTCAGGCCTTTTTATAGCAGCTTCCTCTGCTTTCCACTAATAGTTCTCTTGTGTTTACAATAAACACTAAACTTTACAGCAGCAGGTTCCTATTTTTGTGCTGGTCCAATTTTCAGAAATTCTTTAATTTTTCAAATTTTACAAACAAGTTGTTTAGTGTTTCCTCAAAAATGAACCTAATATGTTTATCTTATGGCCAATGTAAGCAAAATGTAAAGGTAACAAAACAGAAGAAACTTAAAGAAGCACCTTAAGCTTTTTAACTAGGGTCAAAAACATACTTTTGTATTTTTTTTACTTTAATAGTAATGAGTTTTTGTTAGTGCTTTTGAACAGGTTTGCAGATTGAACAAGTCTGGTATTGTAAACCAAAATAGAAGACATTCAACAAGTGGTTCAGTAAACAATGTAAAAAAACTCTTTTTCATAGTATCTCCCCGTCACCGAGTGAAACTATTGACAAGATCTAAAGAACCAGTGCTAAAGCAAAAGTAACTAAATACAAACTCTAAAGGGGAAAGTACAGATACTTTGCTCTTTGAATGGCCTCAGTTTTAAAAAATATAACTTCGTTCTGACTACATCAGTGGTGTCCAAATCAGGTCCTGGAGGGCCACCTTCCTGCATTTTTTAGTTGTTTCTTTGCTCTTCAGCAGGTCTTCATGCTCTGCAGAAGCCTGTTAATCACTCAGTCATTCAAATCAGATGTGTCAAAGCAGAGAAACAACTAAAACATGCATGATGAAGACCCTCCAGGTTCAGGATTGGACACCACTGGACTAGACTGATGAGCTAATGGCTAGTCCGAGTTGGGCTGAAATCGCTGTTGTCTTGAAACAAATCAAAATTAAACTAATTTCTCCAAAACTGAGGTCGTTCAAAGAGCTATCTACAACAGGTAAGATGTCAACTGTTCATGACCTTTCCACAGAGCCACACTTCAAAACATCTGAACCCTCCCTTTAAGTTTAAAAAGGTAAATACATGCTCTGAGTGTCAGAGAACAAACTCAGGGGTGATAAACCAACACATCCTCTCATGCTGTGAAACTGCACGTGATTTTACTTTGTGCATATAAAGATCCTGTCCTCGGACATAAATCAGCAGAGTACGTGCCGTGACACTTTTACAAACTACCATAAGGCTTTATTGAAATAAATGGATGGGGTAATATAACTGACACAGTACTGCCATGCAGTGAATTATTATGTGGGAAGGCACGGATGAGGGGTTGAAGAGGTTCATTTTATACTTTGTTTTAGACTAAAATGATAGGAAAAGTAAAAGAATATATAATTTAAAAGGATTGTTAATTTGTGAAATCATGGCAGGAGATTTAGCGAATAAAAGAAAAAGGGTAGCAGTGTCCTTCAGTCTGCTCTTAATAAGGAGGTGATTACACGTGTGAACCAAAATCTCTTAATAAAATTACAAAATATGCAAAATGTAATAATTTCTCTACATGACTCATAGTCTGAGTTGTGGCATTTAAAAGCTGAGAGGTTTTATTTACATTTTTCTTCAGGTTTTGTAGACCCATGTCGTTTGGCTAAAGAAATATCCCGGTCATGGCTCACATCCCAGAAGCCAACAGTGGTCACCAGCTGCAGAATCAATGTACTCTGTCTTCTTTTATGACAAACATGAGTCACATCCTAATGACTTTAGATTGGTTTTTCATCAGTCGGACATTGATCTTTCCATTAAAAAAAAAACCAGCCCATTCATTTAATTATTTTGGGTTCAAAGTCATGATGTGACCAATACGTTCTGAATGGCTGAAGTCCATTTGTCCCATTGAAGGGAAGAATCTCAACAAATGCATCTAAAGATATTGTACTGTCATTGGTTTCCTCTAAAAAAAAAACAAAAACCCCATCAGCTTCTGCTAAGGATGACAGATTTGTGTGAGTCAGACAAAGTGGCCTTCACAGACAAAAAAAAAAAAATCTCATCATCATTAAAAACAAACCAATAATTTTATTTAATATTTATATTTTGAAGGCCTTCGTGTTTTCAGACATACTTAAATTAACAAATGATGAGCAGCTATTTTAATTTAGAGACTCTGTGAGAGTGAAAGCAAAACTGTGGTTCTTATGTTTTACCCTGCAGGTTCAGACACTTCCCATCACAGACTAAAGGGATAGTTCAGACCTTTTCAAGTGGGGTTCTGTGGAAAAGTTATAAACAACTACTAGCTTACCAGTTAATGATGTGGTTCTGTTGTCGTCTTCAGGCCATGACCTTTAGCGTGGGCAAGTGTGAAGCGGCTGGGATTAGAGTCAGCTCCTCGAAGTCCAAGGACATGGTTCTTGACTGAAAACCAGTGGCATGCTCCCTCTACGTCAGGGATGAGTCTCTGCCTCAGGAGCAGGAGTTTGGGAATCTAGAAGTCTTGTTCAGGAGTGATGGTAGGATAGAGTGAGACATGGATAGATGGATCGGGCCTCAAGTTCAAAGTAGAGATGCTGCTCTTGCACATCAAAAGGAGTCAGCAGAGGTGTTCGGGCATCGAATTAGAATGACACCTGAACGTCTCTCTTTGGAGGTTTGGAAATTATATATCCTCCCTGGCCTGGGAACACCTTGGGATCCCTTAGGAGGAGCTGGAGAGTGTCAGTGAGGAAAGAGATGTCTGGGTTTCTCTTCTGGACCTGTTGGATGGATGGATGGATGGATGGATGGATGGATGGATGGTAATCACTACTGCTTAGTTGCCACACTTGTTTGCAAGCAGACACACACACAGTTTCATTCTCTAGTTTAAGATATCCTGAGGGCTCACAACAAAGCAGTTTAAACCACAAGTGCTTCATTTTTCCAGGCGTCCAGTTCTTCTGATTCTCTCCATCTCTTCAAGACATCCTCACTCTGTTTTTCTCCCCCATTTCCTCCTCTCACTGCCTCTCTGCCCGCCTTCCATTTCCATCATTTTTCTCCTTGCATCGTTGCTCTTTTTGTCGTACAAGTCTTGTTAACAACTGGCTGTTTCTCATACTCCTTCATTACTAAAGCCATTTCACCTAATAGCAACAAAAATAGCCATTTAACAGAAGAGAGCACACCCAGAGGGGGGGCTTTGCATACTAAGCATACACACACAAGTAATCCAGGAAAACAAATACAGCTTGAGCTGATTCTAAATACATCCCAGAACACAGTAATAACACTGATATGGATTTAACTAATTCTTTAAACTGTTTTAGTAAATATTATTTTCAAGAGTTACTCCAAACACATCTTTTTTCAAAGCATATATATATATATATATATGTATATATATATATATATATATATATATATATAATAGGCAGGCATCAAAAGAGCATTTTTGACTTTGAAGGTATGACTGTTTCGGTCATGTTTGCACAGCTTCTCATCTATGAGGCTGATAATGATGTTTTTGCACGAAATTGAGGTTTTGCCAAAATATCTAATGACTTTCACTGTACCGATGAAAGATTAGGTGCTAATGCTGGATTGTAAAATGCTGCTTCATCACAGTGTTTTTTACTTTTAATGTTCTCAGAAATAAGGATTGAGAAGCTCGCTGCCTCTTTTTTCAAAGGTCAAAACCATCTGTTCCTGCTCGGTCTTGCACACAGCTGAAGGATTTGTCTCACAATCTGTATTTAAGACTGAAGGCTTTTCATTGAGGCTTTTGTTTGAATGGTATGAATACTGTTTCAGTGTCAAATAGACGTTATTGTTGAAAAACCTCAGTATTCTGATAGTTACAGAAACTCCTCCTAAAGAACCCTTTTTTATTCTTTTATTTTTTTGCCCGATTTGACGACTCTGACATGAGCATCGCTGCCATCCCAGATGCTCCTGCCACTGGGAGCAACGTGCAGCTGTTCGATACACTCTGTATGTTTGCGAGGGAAGCCCTCTGAGCTGGCATTAAACAGACAAGGAGCAGGTGGTGTTTGTCTGCCCTGTAAAACAGAACGCAGCCAGTGTCTTGCTCAAACAAACTTTGGATCCCGGAGGGGCTACGGATCAAAAAGCAACTCTGCATTTAGCGGACAGACTTTTCACCTGAGCCAGAGCCACTCACAGGTTAGTGACCCAGGTACTCGCAGCAGGTCCTCTGTTGCCAATTTATTTTGGGTATTTATGTTTGCTGCAGGCGAGTACAGCAGGAGGAGTGGCCATATTTTCCCTGCTCAAACCTCAAAAGTTTATGAAGTATCAGATTAAACAGCAATTCACCTTCTGTAATGTAATATGGCCAAAATGTGGCAAGAATTTGAGTAAATGAGATCCAAAAGATTGGCATTTAAAGCAACAGTTCAGATCTTTTGAAGTTGGGTTCCATGGAAAGGTTATGAACAATTAATATATCACCTGTTGTAGATTCAAACAGCATCACTTTGGAAAAGTCTAAGAGTTTAATTTTTAGCCTTTACATCTGCCTCATTTTCACATTACACTATTATTTACACAGAATTTTAGGGTGTTTTGCAAAGGCAAATAGCAGCAGCACGTGGCACAGTGGTGAAGTGGTTAGAGCTGTCGCCTCCCAGCAAGAAGGTTGCAGGATCGCATCCAGGAGTTTGCATGTTCTCCCTGTGACCACGTGGGTGTACGCCACTTACTTCCCACAGACCAAAAGGTTAGGTACAATGTCTCACACAATGGTTTACTTAGATAAACTGTATGGGGAGAAAAGTTCAATTTCTGTAACTCTTAAATTGTCCCTAGGTGTGAGATGTCCAGGGTGTCCCCTGCCTCTCACACAGTGACAGCTGGAGATAAGCACCAGCTATGGTGAAGCAGAAGGACTGGAGAAGTGGGTAAAGAGAGTGATGGATAGATGGAATAGTGGCAGCAGCAGCTAGTTGTAGCAGGCTGGAGGTTGTTCCAGCCGGAATACTGAAGTATTTCTGCCAGAATAACCATATTCACAAAACTGACAGTGGTATAAAAATAAACAAACAAAAAAAAGTTTTCCACCAACTGCTTTGAAAGTTTTGAGATTGGAGTAGTTTTAAGGAGGCAGCATCTACTTTGGTCTTGGCCTTCACCAGCCCAGTGAGATATAAATACTATTTTTTCAAAGAGCTTTCTCCTTGAATCCTAATTTTAGAACAGAACTTTGTTTCTTTTTATTATAGTCAGAGAGTGGATTCTCTGTTAACCTCAGCAAATAGATTAAGTATGAGAAACTTTCAATCACATCAGTCTTTGTTTTTGTTTATTCCTCTTAAAAGGTTTTCCAGTCCGTCACACAACATTTTACTTGGATAAACTGTATGGGGAGAAAAGTTTCATTTCTGTGAACAAAGTTTGGCTTCTTTAAAAACTGATTCTAAAGACGGCCGACTGAAAAAATTGTAAAACAAAATTACTCTGTGATACATATCATAGCTATTTAGCGTAACTGGAAATGAGATAGTAACACTCTTTTTTTTTAAATAGCATCCCAGATGATGTTGGCAAAGCCAGAGAAAAACTATGTACACAGTAAATAAAGAAAAGCACAAAGTCTGTGGTCCATGGCCACTTTAAAACATCCTTTTAAAACTCAGTCAAAATCTTTAAAACTTCACCTTATTCAGTAACACAGTTCTGACTCATATATGATTTTTTAAAGGGAACAAATATTCTGCTTGGGAAAGAAATGCTGAGAAGTTTCATTAGACTGTTGATGCCCTCTGTGTGTTTTTTTTTCTTGTTTTTTTAAAACCAAACAAGCGAAGCCTTGTTTGAACCTCCCCAGCGATCGACAAAGGCACAGACCGGCTGACACTTCTGTTACTTAAGTCCTGCACTCTGGGGGCCAAAACATTGCACTTTGAATGTTTTTGTGCTACTGTTCAAAGATTAAATGGAGGCAGAACCCCCAGAGTAAAAAGTGTGAGTGTAAAGCACAGGGTGGAGAAACTGAGGTCTTAAAAAATGAGACTGAAGGGCATTAAATTTCCGGTCTGAATCATTTGTATTGACTGCATCAGCATTAACATGCTCTTTACATAAACACAAAATGTAGAGAATATGTCTTTGCTGTTTTGTTAAATGTATTCCTGCAATGTCTCGCAAGGACAAGTCTTCTCATTCCACTTCTTTACATGATTTGCCTAATCTGCCTATAACTCACATAATGTACAGGTTTGTCCATTTTCAACACACTTTCAGGCTTTTATTCCCTTCATTTACAGCTGAGTTGTTCATTTGACAAGAGTGAGTCAACCACCGAGCTTTTTGACCTTTTCTTTATGACTCCAACCAGCACAAAATCAGATTATTTAAAAAAATGAAACTGTTACAGGTGGAAATTTTTCAGACAAGGCTGTAACAAAATGATGAAATAAGCAAAGCAGGCAAGTGCATGCATCAGCATAAGCAGAAAATCAACCTTTCAGTCAGAAATGAACCTCAGTTTTTGGGAATGTTTTAATTTTTCAGAGAAGCAAATTCGTTTTTTCTCCTTTTCCTTAATGCTGAAACTCTAATAGAGATTTGCGTTAGTGTCTTTCTGCAAATCTTTGTGTTTGCATAAGAAGATCAAAAGTAACACGGGAATCATGGAGTCATTTCTTACATTTTCTTCTTGAATGCATCACAAAATGAAGATAAGGATCCAAGTGCAGGGCTCACAGGAGGCAGGTGGAGGAAAATTGGAGGTGTTAAGTTTCAAGAATGATTGCCAGAGAAAAAAAAAAAAAAAAAAACAAAAAAAACTAACAGGGAGAGGGTGGGGGGCACAAAGATCTGACAGGGATCAAAGACATGAACCAAACATACTGAGAAGATGATGTAAAATTAATATAAAACAGGTGGCAATCAGTATCACTACAGGAAGAAAAACAAAAAAAGTAGTATCAGGATTTTTTTTTAAATTGAAAGAGAAATCTGTAAAAATCCAAGCTGATCCGAACATCAAAGGTTATCAGAAGCCAGGCTCTGAAGAAACCAAGATGAAACCAATCCTGGGTGACAAATAAAGAAACCAAAGAGAGAAAGACAAACCCCGAACATCGATAAACTCACAGACTGTGGCAGATGGCATCACTGTGGCTGGACATGAGAGGAGATTGTCTCCAGAGGAGGCTTTGTCAGAACGCTGGTGTGTGTCGCCGCTGTGATCAACCTCCAAAGCTCCGAATCAAGCAAACCAGAAACAAGATCTGAGATGTTTCTGAGAAACAGCAGAGATTGATGCTGCCATTGTTAGAAAGAGCCGTTGCCATGGGAGGTGAGCTTCAGTGTTTAAATATAAAGGTACATGTTAAAGTAGCATCCACACCCGTGAGAGGACTCCTTTTTATTACACAGCACATTCCATTGTAGCAAGATGATGAATGTTATTTACTTCACCTGTCTGTAATTTCACCGCTGTGGCTGATTGCTGCATCTCTGGCACTTTTTCACTTGTTACAGAACAGATTATAAGCATTCAGTTCAGAAGATGGGGAAGAGAACTCACGCTTTGTTCATATACAGAGCACTCAAATGATGAAAACACAGCACAATTGAAATGGAGTAGACTTGTTTCTGTCTCGCTCCTGTCATTTGAAGCAAAGCTAGGCTCAAGTCAAAAATAGCACCATCACCATCACAACAGTCTGTGCAAGTGTGAAGGTGTTGCTATAGATGTTAAAACGAAATATGGACCTGCTCGTCCAATTTGAAAGCTTTCAAGAGGCTCAGACGCTGAATGAGAATTTCTGCTCTGTGTTCAAAAGCTGAAGCAGAAAAATATGCCTGCATCGTGATTTTTGTTATAAAATTAGCTAACAATCCAAAACAGAGCCCAGTACTTACAGGATACATACCTGGTACATTCCTGGTACTAACAGAGTACATACCACATATTTACAGGGTATCTATGGGGACCAAGCTGTGATATGAAGTGACTTGTTACACTATACTTACAGGGTTGGTACCTGGTATTTACCTGGTATGTACTAGGTAAGTACAAGGTAACTTGTAGATACCAGGTAAGTACTGGGTACTAACTTGTTAAGTACACAACATGTACACTGTAAGTTCTCGGTACGTACCCAGCAGATACTCAGTATGTACCCAGTAATTACCAGGCTGAATTATGTATTGTAACTGGAAAAATAAATTGTGGTAATATCAATAATTAATATCTTACCTGTTGCAGAAAAAGCTCTATGAAGTACCTCAGTTTAAAGAAATAAAGTTTAATTCTGATCAGACAGACCAAAGCAGATTTCTGTCACCTAAAAACAACTCTAGTTTTAGTACTTCGCAGCAGTTCATGCAAATTATTTTTTATTACTTTATGCATTATCACCAATTTCACATCACACAGCCTTTTACATTTACAAACAAAAACAGCAGCAGCAGCTAGCTGTAGCACACCAGGTGCAGTCTGTGACACTTCCAACTATTTTTCTTGAAATTACCATCTCATGTGAAAGTGACAGCAGTAAAAAAGTTCATAAATTATGTTTCCATAAATGAATGTTTGAGACAGAAATTTAATTTGGTTCTCAGAAAACTGACTAGCTGTGAGCTCATTAGTTTGGTCAGGAATAAATTGTATATCTCCAGCTGAGTCGGTTCAAAGAGTTATCTACAGAGGGTAGGACATTAAAAGTTCATTACTTTTTCACAGAACTCTACTTCAAATCATCTGAACTACCCATTTATTGTTATAGATCAAAGATAAATCATCCTGAATTTTCATGGCAGCAATACTGTGCAATAAAACAGAGAAACACCAAAGCCGTAGCACTGTTTGCACTGTAATCACTTTGTAATCATGAGAGAAATAGGGCCCATTTTCTCCAGACCACAAGGTAAATAAGCTTCAGATAACAAAACAGTCAACTTGAGTCAAATCCACACAAATAACTGCAATGAGTAGATGTTCTCAGCTTCTATATTCAACAAATACACCTGCATTGTTATGTCCAATTGAAACAGCTGTATCTCAGACTTACATGCACTCTTTGTTGGTGGAGTCTCAAACCCATGCTGGAAACGCAAAAGCCTGCAAATGAGAGTTGATAATGTGAAATTCATACTGTCATCCTAGTCTGTGCTGAATGTCCCTGTTCAGACACTTGATCTCAAAGATATTTTATTCTCCTCATCAAGATTTCTGCACACTTCGCTAATATTTCCAATATTCTTCCTCATCAGCTTTAGCCATCTAGCTGGCTTTTATAATAGACATTTTAATCAGAAAAGTCCTATCCAATTACTAGCCCCCACAAAACGGTGCTCACGTCTCCTCCCATGTATGTTGGGGCTGTTATAGTATCAATGTGCATATAATTGAAAGTGAATATCTGCGGGTGCAATCTTCATGAGAAAGACTCTGAACCCGATTCAGTCATTAGAAAGAGTCCGACAGAACAACAAATCCACATTTCAGTGTAAAATAGGATGCGGTTGGTGTAATTATGCAGTATTTGTACGAACCTCTTTGTAGATCATTTTTACCTTGAGGTTGTCCACGCTTCATGGATGCTGTAAATAAATGAATAAGGGACATTATGGAGCAGTAAAATCCTGCTTTCTGGGCACCACATAGGCTTATAAAACCACAGCAAAGTGACACAAGCACACGAACATCCATCCACATCTTTTTTTTAATTCTTATTTATTTGGTTAAGGTTAAAACAAATTGCAATGAATGCTCAATCCTAAGGTAAGTTTGGAAGCCACATTTCACCTGATGTGCTTATTTTTGGACCGTGGAAGGAAGCCAGAAACATGCAAACTCCTCCCAGAAAGGCCTTCTTTGCACCGAGGTGACAGGCCAACCACCGAGCAGGGATTAAATGGAAGCAATTTTATATAAAATAAATAAATAAATAAAAGGCCACCTCTTCGTTTGGAAGAAAGAAGTAGCACATGTATATAGAATTTGATGCAGTTTTGTTCATTTTTATAAAGTCAGGAGTTTTCTCCAGCAGTAAGATTTTTTTTTCTATGGTTAAGATGATCTTTTCAAACATGCCTGTTAATCTGACAGTAACTGGGCTTGTCAGCATCATGCTGGAGTAAATCATTTCAGTAACACTTGGAATAAATTCAGACCATTTAGATGCTCAGACTTTGAACATCAAAATTTTGTTAACAGAAAAGGGCACTTTTTCAACTTTATGATGTTTCTAACAATTATACAGTGCAACATCTAAGCCTTTTCTTTTACATCAAACTTTGAGCAGAAAACCACAGAAGACTGTTATAGTTGCAGCTGAATTATGTTGCTGAATTTTAACAACGAACTGGACAGAATCGGTTGGTCGGGTAGTCAGATTCAGGCAGCTCAAACAGGGTCTGGAAAGGCCAGAATCAGCTCCGTATGGTGTGATTGTGGCATTTACTTTGCGCTTTTCCAATTATGATAAAAAGCTTCCTTCACGTAAAACGAGCCAGTCATTTTTCCACTGACCAAGGCTGCATTACCACAGGTGTCAAACGGCTGCTGATCTCTGTGATGATAAAACATCATGAAGCATGTAATGAAGTGGAGTTTACTGTTCATGACATACAGCCTGACTGACCCTTTCTATTCTGCAAACCAATTTCACAAGGAGGTCGAGGCTGTCACATTAATGCTGTTGAACTTTGTCATGGGGAAACTGGAGGCAGAGAGGAGTGCTGACAGGCCAGTTCATATTTATCTATTTTATCTGTAGTTTCTTAAAGACAGAGACAGAAGAAGAGAGAGTTTTTACCATTTAAGTGGGTAGACTTTATTTGTTTTTATTTTTACTATGCTTTTTTTGTACTATAAATAAATAATTTCTTTGGGCATCGTTGTTCTGCACATGGAAATCCCTTTGAGTGGATGCTTGTAAAGTTAAACTATTTACCTCAAAAACAGTCCTATTGCTGGCAGGACTTTCATGTCAAGTCATATATTTTTGTGCGCTGATGAGGTTGTGATTTTTAGACTCCTGTAAGAGCACGAGGCAAACCATTGTTTTGGAAAACTTGTTACAAATTTTAAAGGAATCATTCTGATCTTTTAAAGTGAGTTTCTGTGGAAAAGAATTTTCAGAGACCAGAGTCGTTGTGAGATGTATCAGTGCAAACCTAAAAGCTGCTTAAATATAAATTGAGGTTGTTTAAAAAGCTGCAGGTAAGATAATAATTATTAACAATTTTGCCACAGAATTCCACTTATTTTGACCATTTTAGTGCAATACTCTGGTGGAAACCGACATCGGAAAAGAAGAAAATTTTATAAATTTCTCGGAAATTACAACTAAAACACAGAGCAAGTGATCCACCACCACCCCAGAAAAAAAAATAGTTGACCGTATCATGAAAGTTATCTGTCTTCTGGCTTCATCTGTGTCATCTGTCAGGAGAAACTGGATCAGGCTAAGAGGCGCACTGAAGAGGTTCTTGGAAACCAAGGAGCTCAAAACACAGGGAAGAAGAAAATCAATAAAAAAGAAACATAGATGAAGAAGAAACATAGAGGCAGAAAAACAGTTTGGATTTGTGACCATCTGTGACTAATGTGGAGTACTTCAAAAGCTTATGGATCTCCCCATATTTCTTAGAAAATTAAGCAAACAAGATAAAAGATGTATATGGATCTCATCCTTCTTTTTGAAAGAGTCTTTCAAACTGAAGCTTCTAGCTTCTGTGCTTTCTAGAGGACTAAAAACATACAGTATACACCAGACTTTCTGACTCTGTAACATGAATCAGGACACAGAAGTAGAAAGAACTTATACGATCATGACTAAAACACTTTATCTTCACATACCAAATACTTGTTTACTGTTCTGCTGAGGTATAAATACAAGAGAACTAGACTGATTACTGGTCTGTAATCAGCAACATTTACTGAGTAAAGTTCAGAGAGGTTCAGACATGGCTTCTCCTGTTTCTCAGACGTGATTCCTCGTTATATGTTTGATCTATTTCTAGGAAGCGCATAAATGTAAGAACAAAATTTACAGAGGTGGTGTTGCATAAGGGCATGAAGATTAACAGCAATCACTGTGGCTCGAAACGCCTGCTGTTCGGGTTTTCTGTTTGCTTTCATCTATATTAAGCAAACTCTTTCTGCTTCGACGCTTCAGCAGCCGTGACACATCTGCTTTTTTCTGTCCCAATCCTGCTGCTCCTGCTCACCGTCTGGTAAATCAAACTTTGCTTCTTGCTTTGGGCTTGATCTGGTGAGGAATTTCATAAATCCATAAATTCAGTCCTGCAAACAGTCGCTGTGAAACCGCTTCTGTCCACAGACGTGTGGAGGAAAGCCAATGTGTCTGGAAGATTTGTGACGATCGGACTTTCTGTGGTGAGACAGACATTACAGCCTGTAATTCAGATATAATTTAATTTTAGACTTGGATGGATCATTAGTCTGTCTCATTTTTGTGTGTACTTTTTGTTTCAGATTGAAGAGGTGACAGAACTGATTTTACTAAACATATCAGTACCTACAGTTTTTTTAAACTTAACAGGACTTTGGCTGACACAACCTTCCCCTTATGTGATGACCAAAACATGGTACCATTATATACTTACCACTAAAAACATTTTCAGAAACTGGACTTGCAGCTAAGAGCAGTGTAGCATTTTTGAAAGCTGCTTCCACTTGACATGCGATGGTTAGATCTTTGTCTAGTTCAAGGTTCTCCTCTAGCAGTAACTTATCCTTCACAGCACTGGCATAAGGATTAGGAGTGAGCCGACCTCCTATTAGTTCACTTTCTATCAGTTCAAAACCACAGCTAGAGCTCTGAGCTCTGTGACATACTGGCTCGAGGTTTCATTGGCAAGTCGCGCACGTTGTCTGCATGTGTGTCTGCAGACATTAACTCTGTGGTCTTTCAAGAGCAGCCATGGCTTCATTAAATGCGGTACCTTGTTCGGCGTAAAACAGATGCTGTCCTTCTGGACCCAAGCAGTGTAATAAAACAACATGTTGTATTTATGACAAGCATGTAATTATCAAATATTTTCCACCAGGTTGTAAACTGAATCAGAAGCTCACCAGAGCAGTGAAGGAAAGGTGGTGGACTTGCTCATCCTCATCACCAATTGTGTTGTTGTGGTTGTAAATGAAACAGGAGACGATGGTTAAACTCACAGACTTCATTAGAACAGCCACGCCATTACGTCTTTACAGAACACAACGTTGTCTCGTATCTTCTGTATTTTACTCTCTTGTTTTCTTTAACATAGTCTCTTCTGCCCTCTAGCAACAAGAATCAATAACAGCAACAGAACATAAATGCATTCACTGTGGAAACCTAAGAACAATGTCTGACCCTCATCACTGAATGAGATGTAATTATTGTTTTTCTGACATGCCTGACCTCCTTTTGTGAGGACAAAACGACACCAGATTGCTTCTCTTCCTCAGTGTTTTTTTCAGCGACACAAATATCCCCAGCTCGGAGGCTATAAATAATTCATGCTAATTGCATGTTGCAAACACCGCTGGTCTTTGAGAATCAGACGCTCTTTGCCCTGGCAGTTATTTACATAAACTTGTTTTTTCTCTAAGTGTATAAATAAAACCACAAAAGACGTGCAAACCGTTGGCGAATCCAGGCCTTTCTGTTACCCTCTGACATGTGAATAGTACTTTATAAAAGAATGTTTGATTCACTGATTTAACTTTCTGATGTGAAGCACTTAAAAAAAAATGTATATATTAGTAGCTGAATACTTTATCTGCATTTATTTCTAAATTCAGGAGGGTTCATTTGCTGCAAATTTTTCACAGCATCTCTCTCTTGGTGCAGCGACAATCCGACAGTTTTTCAAGACTGACGGCTGCAGCGCCGCTCACTCAGCAGCGATTCTCCTTCTGATGTCTGATATTCTGAACATTAAAAAGCACAACTCCACTCCAGCATCTACCTGCTGAGTTAATTATAATGTTTCCCGGCAGGTTAGACACTATTTACACACCTAACAGCAACCAAGCAGCAATCATTTGGATTTACTGATCTACTTCCAGCTATTTTTTTTAATCACCAGCATATTAAATGCTTAAGCAGTGACCACAGATGATTTTCTCTGACACTGACTACTAACGGCAGGCTGAGTATTGAGATACAAATGCCCAAGTAGCTCTCAAAATGAGCCCTTTGAGAGCAATAATTGAACTAAATAGACTTGAAGGAGGAGCTGCCCTTTATTGTTACTCCTCATGTTAGTAATTGATACCTTGTTAAATGGTGAATCGACTGCATTTATTTAGCCTTTTCTTTATTTTATTGACCACTCAAAGCTCTTTTATACTACAAACCATATTTAGCCATTCACACTCACACAGTCACACACCCCAATTCACAGATCGGGGGCAATGTGAGGTTCAGTGTCTTCTTCAAGGACACGTTCAGATGTGATGGAGGAAGCTGGATTCAAACTGAGCACCTACTACATGGTTGATAACTACTCGTTAATACAGACAATAAAGCCCATCACTGAAAGATGGGTGATAATGTACAACTGTAATTCTGAAGAAGCTGGGACAGTGTGTAAAATGTAAATAAAACCTGAAAGCAGTGTCTTACAAACCTTATAAAAACACATTTTATTCCCAATGGAATGCTGGACAAAGAATTAAAAGGATGCAGTGAAACTGTTTGTGTAGGACACGTCACCTCTCATCCAAAAGGCTTCTTCAGTTTGGATCTTGGGTTGGGAGTTTCAGGCTTACTAATTATTCCAACGACCACAGAAGAAGAAGCTTTTTTGGATGTGAAGTGAAAAGTCTTCAAGAATCAAGAGAAGTCCAGTTGTCTTATATTGAACCACTTAGGACTATCATGTCCTGGAAGACTGAGAATCTACACCAAGATTCAGTTTAGCTTGTTTCAACTTCAATTAGGTTTCAGCTTTTTCAACAAATTTCAGCAAAGCCATTCAGTACTCCTCATTTACATCGCATTTTCTCAGAAAATGCAGTTTTTTTCTAGTTAACACTTTGTTATTCATATTTCAGTTTACCTCTGTTGCCTGCGATGTGGACTGTTCGGACCCTCCATCCAGTCTCGTCATTATTACTTTTTTGAAATTAAAGATATCTTTGTTCATTTCACCTGCCTGTTCTTAAAGTATACATTCGGGTCCACAAAAAACTTGCAGAGAACATGTAAATTCTAACATTGGTAAATCATAACGAATGTTTTACAACGTTTCGCTCTGAATTTTTCATGAAAGTCTGCCAAGTGTAACTAGAGTGCTTGATTGCTTTGTTGTGCCTGCAGCACGTTGCTAAGTAACAGCATCAGTTTATAGCACGGCAAGAATAATAACAACAGAAACGGACAAAACATCTTCACGTGGAGTTGGCTCATCGAGTGAGACGGATTTAGATTTTGTTCGTTAGGAGCTTTGACTGTTTATTTATTCTTAGGCGAGAACCTGTTGTTATTTTTGCAAAGTGATGTCACCACTTTGACAAAGATGAAGATAAAGCTGCAATTAAACCAAGCTCGTAGAAAAATAACACGGGAAATATGGACATTAAACACATTTATACATGGTGATCCTTCAAGAGAAAACACTGTAAGAGAATAAGTTTTGAGTCCAGGTGATTATGATAGAAGCAGTCTGGAAACAATTAAGAGATCTTCATTATTCACCTGCCTCTCTGCCTCTGAAAAAAATAATTTTATTCTGCATACAGCACATGTTTTTTGTGCTCATGACCTTTCAGCTAGACAGCAGAATGCATCATTTAGTACCCTCTAATAATATAATATAAATAATACACACAAATGTTGTGTTGGTGTCAGAAAAAACAGGTTTGTGCCTTAAAACATGAAAACCCACCTGTTTATTCTTATACATTATTACAAATTAAAAGCTGAGCATTCCTTGAAGGAATGCATATCACCCGCCCCTTTTTATGCTAGAGTTTAACCCTAAAATAATCTAATTCTGTTAAAAGATGGACTTGAAGCTGTTTCGGTCAAGCCTAGAAAACAACAGCATGTTGCAAGATGTCACACTTGAAATACGTGATATGAATGACTCTGAGTAACTACCACATTCAATTTTTGCTCAATATTTGATCAACTGACTGTCTTTCATTGTTTTGACTGGTAATGTTGATTCACTGTGGCGGCCATCTTAAATTAGATTGGTTTCAAAATTTAATCAGTTTTATACCTACAGCCAATGATTACATTCTGAGAGTTTTATTACAATAAATCCAGTGGTTTATGAGATATTTTGCTAACAGACAAAAAGGTTAACTCCAACAGGTAGTGCTAAAGTTTTCCGTAAAGATCTCCCTCAATGAGCAGCACTGAGAATATATTTGGCCATGACTCTCAGCTACTACCACACCAAATTCTAGTACAATATCTGTAAAACACACTGTCTTTTTTGGTTTTGATTAATATTTCTTCAGGTTTTTCTTTTGAACTTTTGAACTTTTGGCTTTCTCCCCCACTTATTTCCTGTTCAGTTGTGAAGCAGGGCTGCAGTAGCTCAGTGCTGCGGTGTCGTAATGTTGAGGCTGCAGGTTTGAGCCCAGGCTCCAGCAGGAAGGGCATCCGGCATCAAACAATCACTAAATCTTCCTCATGAGTTGACTCACCGTGGCAAAACCTGCAGAAGTGAGCAGCCAAGAGAAAAACAACATTTTCTGTTCAGTCCTTGTACTCGATCATGACCTTTTAGTGTATAGTTTGTATCGACACCCACTCATTTTTTCCACTTTTTCTCTTTTCACAGACAAATAGCTAGAATTTTCCTCAGTGTGTTCTCAGTAAAGGAAGCCGGAGTTTTGGAATAAAAGAAGTTGACATTTCATTAGGCAATTACAATTATATTGTTTCCTGCTGTTTTTTCATTCATTTATTTTTTTTTGCCTTTGAGGTTTGTCAATCCGTCTGAAGAGAAACTGCTTTATGCTGTAGTGGGTTGATGATAAATGAACCCACTGCTGGCTGGTTGAAGTGGAACATTACTCAGAATTAGGGTCACACAAACATGCAGGCACATCCACACAAAGTAGCAGCACACACTCAAATAACCTTCAAAAAACATAAAAAAACAAAACAAAAATAAAAAACATGTGAGCTGATCGGAAGCTTTTTAATGCTCATTGCTTGGGGAAGGCACATAGTGTGTTACAACCGCATCTGTGATTCATAAAAAAATATCGAGATGAGTTGTCCTGGTTACCAGTTTATGGGGCCGCATGAGTCAGCTGTGATGATACTCACTCTTCTGTAGAAAAGTTGGCGATTTCACGTGAAGATTTTATACATGATACCAAAATTTGCAGGTTTTTAAGTTTCCTAAATCACCATTTATGTAACTATAACAAGGTTTCCTGCAGAAATGTAATTAAAAACAACACAGGCAACACTTTGTTCCTTAAATGTGCCAGCAAAATAAACTGTACTTGTGAAAGTGTCTGTCTTTATATATTTCTAAGTTATTTAAAATATCTGAGTTTGACTTTTTCCATTTTTTAACATTTAGTTAATTAAATTTACTCCTTCACAGTTTTCATGAGGCCTTTTAATGTTTAAATATTTAATTATGGTTTACAGTTCAGCACCATGGACAGCTCTCCAAACTAAAACCATTTTGAACTCCCCTGACAAACAATCATTACACTGCTCTCTATCTGTCAGTTTTGAAACATTAGAAAAAAGTACTTTTAGGAAATATTGCCAAGGCCTGAAGCCTCTTGAAATTTTGTAGAGCCTCATGAACATTTGGGATGTTGTTTTTGTTTCTTGCCACTCAGGACCAGGAACGGTGTGAGTGAAATGACAAACTGTAAGCTCCAACAATACAAGCCGGAGTATAAAAGAAGCTGAAGAACAAAAAGTGTAATTATCTTTCAACTGGATTGTCCCAGACCGCTTCTCCTTTTTTTGCTCTCCTGAACTGTTGCCATATTGTCATTTTTGTAAAGCACAAAAACAACTTTTAAGTAAAAAGTTCTATGAAAGAGAACTGCAGGTATTTTAGAGAACAAACACTGTGACATGGATGTAATAGTTAAAACTTTCATTGTACACTAAAAGGTACACATAAAGGAAGAGTCACTTCATCTACATATACAGTACTTAGAGATATGGCTTGATGAAAAGTTGCTTTTAATATTCATGATGACGATCTGCTTTTCCTTTGCAGCTCAAAAGAAAACTGTTTAAATGTCACTCTTCTATGTGTTGGACTATAGTGACATTACTTACATCCGTCTTATTTTCTAACCAAAATAATGGTCTAGCATTCCTTGAAATAATGAATGTCGCCTGCTGCCTTTTATGTCAGAGTTTTAATCTAAAATCATCTTATGATGAGCAGGAGTTAAAACTGTTTTGGTCAAACCTTGAAAATGATGTTATAAGCAGTCTCATGCAAAACCTTCTTGTTTTACTTCTTTTTTTGTTTATTGTTTTGTGGGGGGTTTTCCCATAAAAAGAATATTTTTTTTTACCAAATTTTGAAACTGAACAAATAATTCTTTATGTATGAATGTGCATCCACCTCCGGATGTTCTCTGACCTGATGGTTTCATCATTAATCATCCATTAAAGAAGTCCCATTGCTTTTGTGGGGACTGTGACCATGGCAACCGGATCTGCTTCATGCATTTAACACTTATTACGTTTCAAGTGTTGTACTAAAGGTCTGCTTTAAGGCAGGAAAAGGAAGTGCAGAAGTGTTGATTCATAACTGTCTGAGACATTTGAGGCTCACATTCGCTGAAATCTGTCCTTCAAACCCTAACACACACTCCTGTTTCTCTTGTGTGACTCTCTGACTTGTCGACCTTTATTATACCGGTGCTGTGTCCGGCCGAAGCAATCAGATCTGCAAAGGTCATGAAGGAAGGGGTTCCTCTCGACTCAGACCACAAAACACCGTAAGAGATTTAATGTGCTTCACTGATTACTGAGCAGTCGTTTAAAGTCCATGTTTAGACGTTTATGTAAAGTCTACTGTAAGACAAAACTCAGAAAAGGTACACTCCACAGTCAGAAACCCCATAAAGACTTCTTTTCTAGATCAAATCAAGATTCCACTGCTTAAACTTGAGATATTTGAATGAATATAATGCAGAAAAAGCAAAACTAAATGAATTTGCATAAAAAGTAATTGATAAAGGATGTAAACTATGTAGACGTTCTTGCTGATTCTTAGTTCTTCTACATTATGTGTGTTATTATTGCCTGCCTTTAATGGGGATAAATTGTCTGTGTGTGTCTTTGTTTGCCTGTTTGCAAAATATCTTAGAAACTAGTGGACAAATTTTAATGAAACTCTCACAAAGTTGTATCTGGATTACATATCAGAACAGGAAGTCAGTAAACAAGAAAGTCCAAACAGTTTAAGAATATGTTTAGTGTTACCCTGCTGACTCAATCCCAAGTCTTCAACAAGTCTTTCAGAGTTCAGTCAGCATGGTAGGAGTAAGGGTCACATCAGTAATAATCCAGCCTCATTAAACAGAAAAACACAAATCACACGCTGGCTTCACCAAACTCATAAGAGCAGGGTAACAAGAAACTTTTTACTTCCTTCTTCACCTGCTCATTTGGGCTGACTTAACATGTGTGAGAGCACATGCATGCACTCGTGACAAAGGCAGACAGGAAATAGAAAGTCTTTATTATGAGTACCTGACATGCACCCTTGAGCACACACATGAACACACACTCGATCACACTCTCCGGGCTCAATTTCCACCTCTGAAATCTCTCCTCACTGCACCCACCCATCAATCACCAGGCTCTCGGTAGAACTCATGACATGTTTGGAGGAACTCCTTCAGCATCCTACTGACCTTTTCTGAGTTACTTTAGTACTCAGCAGGGAGTCCTGATTTTTTTTTCTGTCTAGAGCCTTTGATTGCTCCTTTCTGCTCCTTTTCAGCCTTTATTGCCAACACTCCCAGCACTAGTGGTTGCCACAAACCTTTTGCATTGCAAATCCATGACTTGGGTTTCTCCAGAGTTATGATTTTTACATATTTAAAGACAATGTGAAAGGCAAAAAGAGACTTCTGCTTCCCTATTTTTATTTATTATGATTTGTAGGTTTGAGAAAAGATCGACAAAACTAAGCAAATGTTGTCATGTGACAGTGCAGAGGTTTAATGTTAGCTAAAGTAGCATTCTTTCACACTGATAGTTTGATTTTAAGAAAGAGTTGTTTAATAAGCCTGAAAACCAATATAAAATCGACACTCATTTGGATAGTCGTTAACCTAGCCCGGAGCGAGACTTTTACCCTTTTCTCTACGAGTGATGTCACTGCTGATAAACTGTTTGACAGAACATCGCTTTAAAAATGACCAGATTATCCTTTTAAATGTGACTCTTACTTTTAATTTGTGTAATAAAATTGGGTAGAAAATTGACATGTAATTACATTACCTAAATTCTACCTTTTGGTGCACAGGCAACAAGATTGCCTGGATTTAGCATTTCAGCAATGAACGATAAAGATTGAACCAATATTCCACAGAAAAACATCTCTTGCACCGATTTAAAAAAAATCTATATTTATCCAGCACAAGCAAAGAAAAAAAAAGATGAACCTTAATAATAAGAGTCTGGAAACCCTAAGCCATAAGCAGGTTATAAGAAAGTTTGTTGCCCATGAAGCCTTTGATGATATTGGCCTTTATGGATTCTTCATTTAAAGCATGGTTACCTGTCTTTTAAAAACTACAAGAGCGGAATTGCCTTGTCAGCACTCAGTGTTCACACACAACTGCATACAGAATAAATCCCCCTATGCTG
This sequence comes from Kryptolebias marmoratus, assembly GCF_001649575.2. NCBI lineage: Eukaryota > Metazoa > Chordata > Actinopteri > Cyprinodontiformes > Rivulidae > Kryptolebias > Kryptolebias marmoratus. The sequence goes on from NC_051432.1 coordinate 17,764,634, forward strand.
CTTTTCTGCAGCTTTTTTCCACACCTTGTTGTCATCTGTCATCACCTCAACAGCTCCTGCTACCTCTGTTTGCTCCTGTCTTCTCCCGCCGTTCCACCAGCTCTGGTTCAACTGTGTCCCTCTTCTCCCACCAGTCGTGCTTTATTGTCTATCTGTTCACCTGACTTACCTGCATCGGCCCTTTGATGCCTCATATTTCTGAGTAATCAAACCATGCTGCTGTTAAAATGCGTCAGTGCAGTAGGTCATATTCCAGCTGATGGGACTCCTAGAGCGTGGTTATAACCTCTGTAGCTGCACACACACACACATGAACTGACACAAATCACTGTCTTCCATAACCAAAGAAGTGACTCCTGTGAAATGGTGTGGGCTAAACTCTTGATTAAGGTGAAGGAAAAAGGGATGTGGAACTACATGCACATATTGCCTATTACCCAATAACCTGCAGAGAGCAGAAAATTAGTTAATGCTGAAAAACCATCCATGGACAAGTTTAAAAACTAATGACATACGCATTTCCGCTCCGTTTTCTTCTCCCAGTGAGAGCTCTTATTTCATTCATTAGTCACCATATTTTATATTTAGTATCATCAATGATTCTGGCCCCTGTATGCGTTGTTGAGTACCTTTATTTAAGATAATATTTGCTCTTACTATGTTTGTGTGCGTGTCAGCATGCACACTCATAAACTAATATTGTTAAAGTATTCCCAGAGGCCAGAGAACACAGAAAATCTGAATTAGCTATTGACTTTGTCGGCCTTCATTAGAAGAGTATAGAATCACTGCATTATTGATTCGTTGCCTCATTTGATCACCAACTCTCCCTCTTTCTGCTTTACCAGCAATTTTCTTTCCCTTGTTTCTCATGCCTTTCATCTTTTTTCCACCATCATGTTCATCCTTGCATTTTATGAGCTCATCATAATCATAAAGTCCTATTGTATCGTCCTCAGCTTTGATTCCTTCTTAGCTATTTCATCTTTCCCTCGGAGATTACGTATCTATTAAGGCAACACATTTTGTCTCAGTGATATGGCCTGCTTCTTAAGGAGAAATCATAAAGACGCGCTCGCTGAAGAAGTTAAATAGACAATTTGTACTGATTATCCATTACATGTGTTAAATTAAAGGGACAGTTTGAAGTGGGGTTCTGTGAAAAGGTTGAATAAATAAAGACTTTCTTACCTATTGTACCTAGCTCTTAGAATGACCTCTAATCCAATCATTACCAAAGTGAATTACTGCTGTTTTAAAACAACTCTAATCTCAAACATTTCATACACGTTAAAAACTGCTGGGTTGAAACAACTCAGTTTGCCAAAATTTGGACCAAGCCAAACCTGGGTAGCTTAAACTTGCCTAAAAATTGAGTTAAAATGACTAATTTGTTGAATTACAGCTACTAATGAGTTGAGTTAAAAAGAACAACCCAAAGTCTGGGTAATTCGATGATTACAACATGAATAGGTGTTAGCTAACCTGCACTAACAGCTATTAGCACCAACTAATATTATTTTAGGAACCCAAACTCAATGTAGTGCAAATTATAGTTATCAACAAAGCTGACCAAGTTACCTTGACTTATTACATCCTAAAGCAGAGGTCTGGTCAGATCTGATTTGATCAACGTCTGGCCTAAAATGTCAGACTGTGAGGAATGACACAGCTCATCTTCAGCTGAACCGTTGGGTCAAACATGTGTTCAATTTGATAAAACCTTAAACCAAACAGCTTAAACCCAGCAACAGAGTTATCAGAATAACCCAGCAGGTTTTAGAGTGTAGCAATTCACGCAAAAGCTTTTTTTTTTTTTTTTAATAAGTCTTTATACGGCTGTGAGTTTCACATTACAAGGTTATTTTAAAAAAGCTTTTGGCATAAATATTACACAGCTCTGAATTTTTTGAACTGGTGTTTGAAAACAACAGCAACCCACTCTGGTCTTGGCCCTGCAGAAACCAGCCACTACCTCAGGGGTGGGCAATCCTGGTCGCCCAGGGCCACTATCCTACATGTTTTACTCATTTCCCTGCTCCAACACACCTGATTCAATGGTTAAATTACCTATTCGAGTTATGTATAAGCCTGTAAATCACCCACTGATTCAAATCAGGTGTGTTTGAACAGAGAAACAAGTAAAACATGCAGGATAGTGGCCCTCGAGGACCAGGATTGCCTAACCCTGCTAACAGGTAAGATATTAGCAGTTTATAATCTTTCCACAGAACCCCACTTCAAAAACCCTGATCTACTATTGAATGTTTTTATTGCTAAAAATCTATTTCCTGGCTTGGAGAATCCATGTATCAGTTTAAAACTCTTATTGAATTAAAGAAATGTATGAATGTTTGTCTAATTAAAGTAAATGCAACACAATAATACTTTTTCTATATGTCATGCCTTCTTAAATTCTTATTATGAAATTACATTTACGCTTATATGCTAATTGGTAAATGGTCTGCTTTTCAGCTTCTTTACCAGATGGCATTAAAGGGAACATATGCAGGTGTTTGTGCGGCCTTACAAACTGTATGTGTTTATATCACCATATGAATGTGAGTTTTTGTGAATTTGTCTCATCCTTCAGAGATCGATGCGTTCAGGCTGACCTGAGTAGGGGGAAGTGGAGATAAGAGCTACAGAACAAAAAGAGAGGGGTAAGCAGTGGGAGGTGGAGGAGGGATAGAAACTGAGTCAGACTGCGACATATAAAGAAAGACAGTGAGGAAAAAAAAAGTGTTAATAGTCATTGAGTGTGGGAGATTTTGGGCCCAAGGGAAAGAGACACGATGTGGGAGTGGACACAAATAGACAGAATACTCTTGGGGCAGAAAAGATGAAAAAGGAAAGAAAAAAAGGTGACCCGCAGAAGGGAAGCCATTTTTCGTTCTGAAGATGAAACGTCTTCTGTTTGACCTTTTCAGACAGATTCACACCCTTTCACTCAGGTTCTCTCAAGCTTTGAAAAAAATCCTCCCACTAGCTTTAATTTTGTTTTTCAGGTCTTCTATGAGATTATTTGTCAGCAAGTTGATTCAATAGTTCTGAAACTTTCTGCAGTGATTCTATATTTGACTCAATGGTGGTATAATTATTTTATTAGTGGTGCTTTATTTTGTTACTGGGATCAGCCATAATAGTTTATAGAGAAAGATTCCTACACTTTACAGCGTCTATTCTTGTGCAAATTGTCAACACCTCTGACATTTGTGTATGACAGTATAATTATCTGCAGTATTCATTACCTGTGAGACAGAAATAAAATATTTTCTGTATATGTTTTGGTCACCAAATGTACATGTGCTTAGACATTCTTTACCATACGATTCACAGAACTTAGTTTGCTCATGGAGCTTGTGTTCATTCGGTAACAAAGTCAGTAATTGTGTAAAGCTAAATTGTGCACAGAAAACTGAATGTTATTTGTAGCAAGTTCTGGTGACTGAATTAATCTGTGTTTAAGAAGGTTTTTGACATAAAGTCTCAGTAAACATGGTAAATCTTCAGTTTTGTAGCTTCAGCTACAGAATAGAAGTCAGGTGTTTTTGTTTTTAACCTTTTTGGATTTACCATGTCCTGAAGGACTAAGAATCTACACCAATAAACACGGTTTGATTTCATGCATCTCATGCTGCCAATAATAATCAGGTAACACATGTTTGCATCTTTAAAGCTGTGCCACCTGCTTTAAAGTGCCTCTGTATCTTACCTTAGAGTCAAATAAGTGATAGAGTTATTGGTCAGTCTTTTTTGAGTCCACAATATCTTCTGATGTTCATAATGTGTTTGCAACTTGGCTCATATTTACTCATGTAGTGCAAAAGAAGAAAAATGAAAGCATATATTTGCTGCCCTCTGTTGGACAAGCCATGCTGTGACATGTTTTTGCACATCAAAAAAAAAATGCATACAAATAGACAAAAAACACAATCAAACGACCAGTCCCACAGTTTCTTATTGATATACTTGACTGTTTGATTTTATTTCCATATATTCAATTTTCTTTATATACGGGTCTGGGAAAGAGATGACGAAATCTCGCGATACTACGCGTAGCTCAATGTATAAAGTCTCGCGATATTACGCGCAGCTCGAAATGAAGTCTCGCGATATTACGTGTATCTCATTCGAGTGAAACTGGAGGGATTTCTCTTGGTTAGCCAGCAGCTAGCGAACGAGCTAGCAGTGGAGATAAGTTATCTGCAACGAGCGTACTTCTATTTGTAAACAACAGCTCTGAGGTAAGGAGTCAGGTCTATAGACGAGGTGCTTTGTTGGATTATTTTACGTTTCTTACTTCGTGGGAGGGTTTGATCAGCTTTTCAGATGTGTGTCAGTTGAATGTAACTCATGTTTAACGTGTAGTCATCCACAGACAAAAACAACAGTAAACTAAATTCAGCGCAAACTGCAAAACCCACAGACTGACCTATTGGCGAGCAGCTCATACAAAAGCTAACTAATTTATATGTTTGAGCTGTTGAGCAAGAAGCTAATGACACTTTTCTCCCACATCGCTGCATATAAATTACCCACTAATAGAAAGTACTTTACCTTTTGTTAACTGGCGAAGCCAATTTATGCGAAAAGCAATACACCATAAACATAGAGCGGCTCTGAAGTATGTTATATATTTGCATTTTCTGTTAGTTTGTACTTTTGACCGTATTTAAGAGGAAAATATTGCACTTTTTGCCTCTACGGATGACAGTTGACAGCTTCAGCTAAAAAGCGATTCTTAAAATGTTGATTTTACTGATTGGATTAGTTAACATTTGAATGAACACATCATTCATGGTTTCAGTTCAGTGATTATTCCAATAATAAATATTCATAGCTTACTGATAATGAATGATTAGCGGAGCACACTAATAAGAAAATATATTTGTGTCAGAGATTTGTTTCTTTCCAGTGTCATTTCTCTATTTACAAAAACATTAATAGCTCATTTTAGTAATAAATATTCAGTAATGCCAATTGACCAAATCTGTATTTTTTTAATAGATTAAATGCATTGTGCTGCTAATAGTTAAGCACTAATATTTAACTGGGACCTAGATCTACAGTGCTGTAGCTGTATGGTTGCACTTCAGTTAAATGAAACACTTGAGGGGTTTTAGCTGTACACTTGCTCATACTTTGAACCTCTTGTTACAGTAACACCAGTGGCCCTTGAAATGGATTTGGAAGATGACACCACCGTGTTAACAACTTTGAAGTCGTTTAATACCTTTATCAGCCGTCCCGAACATCCTCAGCGGCTGATGGAGCGCTCAGCAGGGAGTGGGTTCCTGCAGAGTCAGTACAAACGCAGCATGGAGGTATGAGGAAAAAAAAAATCATTTTCCAATGCTATTACCACTACTATCAAGCTAAAAGAAAAACCCACTGGCCACTGTGCTGACTAATTTGTTTTTGTTTTAGCTGTTAGAAGCAGCCGAGAGGGTTCACACTCAGCACCGCTACCTACAATTAGACCAAGAAAAGAAACAGATGGAACTGAGTCACAAACGAGCTCGTTTTGAGCTAGAGAAGGCAGCTTCTGACAGTGCACGAGACTTTGAGGTACAGAACCAGTAAATTTGTTGACACACTCATCGAGCACAGTGAAAGATTATGAGTTCCTATGTTTACTATTCACAAATAACTTCCATGTCCTTTCTCCCCCAAACCCTTGTATGTACTAAGTATCATCAAATGTAGCTTGTTCACATTCTTTTAATGTTTCAGCATGAAGTGGATCGGAACCAAGAACTTTTGGGGCAAATAAAAAAGTTGGAGGAGAAGGAGACAGAAGTGACAAAAAACTTGTCAGAGCAGGTGGAGGCGAACCGGGCTCTCCGTATGAACCTGGAGGGTCTGAACAAGAAACTGGAAGAGCGAGATACTAAACTGAATGCAGCCAACCAGGTACACGCACATAGATACAGGCTTGGATTGGTCTCTGTTTTTTTTTTCCCCGTTTTACCTCGACTCATCTCATAAATCTGTTTCCAGACCATCACTTCTCTGAAGGATGAGATCAGAGAGATGAGACAGAGGATTCAAAACCAAGACTTGACAATCTCTGCCCGAACACTGGAAAACCAGGAACTGCAGGAGCAGCTTGATTTACAACGCAGGTGCAGAGACGTGTGAAGTGGACCATTTGATGTTATATTGCGCTTTACTGAATACTGTAAAATGATGCTAACCACACACATTTGATTGGTATTTTTTATCAGGAAGTATCAGGAAGTCTCTAAACTTTGCCAAAGTCTCCAAGCCGCTCAGTCTTCCTGCTCAGAGCATGTGATCAAGATTAAGGTATGTTGCACATATAGTCGATTCTGCTTTTGCCTTCTCATTGATCTCACCTCACGGAGTTTGTACATTAGGGACCAAATGTTTTTGTCTGTTGTGATTCTCAGTCATTCAGGAGACTGTCATCCTAATTAAATTCAAAATGTAATTGTTCTGAATTGATAAAGTTCCCCAGATGAGAAGTAAAATGTCTTTAAGAATCAAAAAACAAGTCCATTTGTATTTGATTTGATTGTTAGGACTACTTCTCTGCCATGTTAAAAAAAAAGAGCTTCCAGTAAACTTTTGTTCATGATTAAGGATGCAGAAATGCACTAAATAAAAACGCCACCTTGAGTAAATCAGAAACATGATGATGTCTAATATTGGCTTTATGACTGACTGGTGATTTTATCTGTCATTGTTTTTGTTCAATATTGCTACAACATGTAGGAGATATATTGCCTATTGCTTCCAGCTACCTTTCCTAATAATAAATTAGAGAAGCCAAGTTGATTACATCCATAAATGTTGCATGAGCATTCAGATACCATCTACTTTATCCTCCCAGTTTTCCTCTCTAACACTGCGACTGAGAGGAAAAGAAACAATAAAACAACTTTTTTTTAATTGTTTTTTTGTATCTTGACAAATGTTTCAAATAACATCTAGTTCCTATAAATTGTATAAATAACTTATCTATAAAGTAAACAGAAGCACGTGCTTTTTCAGTGTGCCAAACAGAATGTTGGTGTTTGCTTTGGCTGGTGTCTCACTGTTTGTTTTGGCAGGACTTGGAGAGGCGTCTGGCCCTTCAGGAGCAGGACATTGTTATTGTGAAGAGTGTGAAATCAGAGGTGGCCAGAGTTCCAGATCTGGAGAAAGAAATAAAGCGCCTCAGAGATGATAATACTTTTCTCAGGTCAAACACACTTTTCTTTTTTTACGTCTATGTGCGATCTCTGTATGTGTCAAAGGACTGTGTGTGTGTGTGTGTGTGTGTTATTTTTAGGATTTTCTGAACTTTACACCATATGTTCAGGTTTATATTTGGTATCTCACATCTTCTGCTGCCTGTGAAGCCACCCAAGCATCACAATAGATGAGGTGTTGAAAAAGTTGACTACTTTTCTTATAAGAATGCAAAAATAGAATAAGCAGTGTGGATTTTTTATGCACTTAAACTGTCTCTCCATCTCTAATCAGTATGTAATTACGGAAACACAATTTTCTTATTTCTTAAGACAGTTTAAATATTTTGCTGCAGTGTGACAAAGTGGTTCATTTTGTGTTTATCACTTGTCCCTTATTCTTATTTAGGCGTCACTTACTTTACCATTGGTTATTGGTTAAATTTGTTTCAAAGTATATTTATGGTTTTTGTTTTCCATTTTACTCACCATTGTTTGTCTTTGTAGATCTGCAGCAGGGCAGGAGTATGGGAGGGGCCGGCCCAGTATTTCCTGCTTTAATGGCTGGATGATGTCATTGATTACCTGGCTGGGTTCTACCAATTAGAGGGTTTTCTTTTGAGTAATGCTT
>NC_051432.1:17784407-17895365 GCF_001649575.2 Kryptolebias marmoratus
AAGCATTACTCAAAAGAAAACCCTCTAATTGGTAGAACCCAGCCAGGTAATCAATGACATCATCCAGCCATTAAAGCAGGAAATACTGGGCCGGCCCCTCCCATACTCCTGCCCTGCTGCAGATCTACAAAGACAAACAATGGTGAGTAAAATGGAAAACAAAAACCATAAATATACTTTGAAACAAATTTAACCAATAACCAATGGTAAAGTAAGTGACGCCTAAATAAGAATAAGGGACAAGTGATAAACACAAAATGAACCACTTTGTCACATGCAGACTCAGTAACTCTTTGCTTGGTCATGTTAGCTCTTTAGGACTGAACTGAGAAGTTTTAATGAGAAGAAGAATCTGTATGAGACGAGTAACACCTGGAAGCAACAACTGTAAATATAACATTAGTTAGCTGTCATTTGCAATAATGAATGTTTACTGCTCTGAAATACTAGTCCTAATGTCCATAATAGTCCTAATGTATGATGCTGCAAAACAGCTGATCAGCCAGGTCTAATCTGTGTTTTTGTGCAATACAGTTAATGAAGCACATATTAATGTTGTAATTTTTTTTTTGCAACTTATTGATTTGGAGACTTGCACAACTAAACCCTCATCTCATTTTAAACAGGTTTGCAAAATGGAGTATAGTTGGATGATAGAACAAAGCAAAGATATGTAAATCCTGCATTTAATGTAGTGTTTTTGGTTTTGTCTTTACTCCATGCAGGGAGAGTAGAGAGAACTGCAGCCTGTTGAAGGAGGAGGTGGAAGGACTAAGGAGGAAATTGGAGAGGATGGAGAAAACTAAAGAAGAACTGGCCAATATGGAACTGGAGAAAGAGGTAAACCTTAGTTAACTAAAAAAAAAGAAGATTTAAAGAATGTGAAAGGAGTTTAAAATATGATCATAAGACCAAAAACCAGAAATAAGCTGTGATGATTTTCAACTAAAATTATGATTTTTATATTTTTCTTAACACTACAAAGCGCTTTACAAGAAGAATTGAGATGATGTAGGTCAGATAGATGTTAATAAGAATATTGTTTGCAAAAGAGTGAGTTAAATACATCAGAAAGTGTTGCAAACTTTCACAAAGAGGTAAGTTTTAAGGAGGCATTTGAGGGTAAACAGAGACTTGATGTGTCTGAGCTCAGTGGTCAAATAACTTAAAATGGTGGCTTTAATGGAAAAGATCTGATCTCATTTCATCACAAACGCGACCTGGGAATAGTTAGCAAGACATTATCAGCAGATCTTAGTGGTTGGAAGTTAATAAGCCTGAGATGTATTTAGGGTCAGGGCCGTTTAAAGCTATAAAAGTGAGCAGTCGGAATTTAAAATCGATACAAAATCTAACAAGGTGCTGGTGCAGGGAGACAAACACATAGGGAGGATTTATCTTTTGTCTTTTTTTTGTACAGATAATGAGAGTAACTGCAGTGAATCAACAAATGCAAGCTAAATTCTGTTTCAGACTGTTTCTTGGTGGTAAACTAATTTTTTTAGTTTCAAAATTTAAAATACCACTTTGTTCTCTATAAATAAATAAAGTGATTTAAAATAAAAATGACATGATTCTACGCTCATAGTTACATTTTAAATTTTTACTCAAACCTTATGAATAGCTTTTATTCAACAAATATTGATTTAGTTTTCATCCTTTGGTCTGGCATCAGTTAGGCTTTAACTTTATGTGCTTGAATCTTTCTCAGAAGCTGGCTGAGAAGCTGCAGGCCTGGGAAAACCTTGGACAATCTACTGGACTCAATATCAGGTCAGTCACTGCATGAAAATGTGCCTGATCGTGTCAGGGTTTTACTTTTTGATTGTTTTGTTTTTTTTAGTGGAAAAACAAAAATATGCCCACTAGGTGGCGCTTTGGTTGTTTCTTATAAATGTGCCTCATCATTGAGGATTCGTTCCTTCAGTGTGGATAGTCATGTTTTTGTTTTACTTGCTTGTGTGTTTGTCAGACTTGTCATTCAGTTAAATTGTTAACATGAGAGCAAATGCATGTTTTCTTGTGAGCTCTGGAGAGATTCTGACAGGTTGTAAACATTGCAAATGTGCATCATGCACACACATGCACTCAATAATATCTGTAGTATTTCATTACATCTTTTGTGATTAACTCCAGCTGTGGTGGACCACATCTACACACTATCAAGGTTTGTTTTTTTGCCATTTATGAGTGAGCATGTGTAACACAGGTATTACACATTCCTTTTGGGCAAAAAGGAAAAAAAAAAAAGGTAGATGCCAGCACATGATGAAGTACAAAATAAAGTGAAACCTTTCTACCCTGGGAACCAGTCGAATGTGAGACCTCATGTTTCATTTGCTCTGGCAGAAAGCATCTGGTCTGCCTCATGTTTTTCCATCTGGCTTTGCCCCGGCCAACCTCTGTGGTTTATCTAATATAAGAGGAAGGTTTGATATGATGAGACCGCACGGAGGGGCAACGCTGAGGCATGTTGCTCGGCATCATCGCTCGCGTTTTGTTGCTTCTGATTTGTTGTATCCATTTGAGTCCAGAGGCGTTTTACTCAGTTTTTGCCTCTTCCCATTAAAAAATGACTTGTGGAGAAAAGTCCACGTTGGGGCATTTGGATGGATTTAGATTTGTCTTTTTTCCTCAAGTTTTCATTTTAGGGTGGGGCATGTTTTAGATTTATGTAAATGAAGATTATGGTAATATACTGTCTGCTTTTTCTTTAATATGCACAATATTAATAAGACTGGCCTTTTTCTAAAAATTCAACTTGAAAATTGAACTTAGATTTCTTTCTTAATGACATTTCAACTTCATTTTAGAGTCAGGCGTTCAGACTTGTGTTATTTACTGCCTGAGTGCAGTTCATTTAAAGTAAAACAACAAGGAAAAAAAAATCCCACAAGTCTGCTAGATTCCATTCACCTGAAATACTAATTCAGAGTAAATTACCAATTAGAAACCCCTTTAAGCTGTTTACTAAATGTTCAAATTATTTCTGGTCAAGGTTTCTTTTGGTAAACAGAGAAAAGTGTGTTTCAATCAGCAGTTTGTTTATCTTTATTGCACTCTGAGGACCAGCGCTGTGTGAAAATGAGTATTGACATGGATTTCTGTTCTTGCGGGCTTTAAAAGTCGTCGCTTCATGATTTCACTGCGCAGCCGCTTGTCATCCACAAATTGTTCTCAAAGTTTTTACGAGAATGCTTAAGTATGATGGAGTAAATGAAACTGAATGCTTGTTCGCTGCTTATAAATGACGAGTAAGTTTAATGAAAATTGATTATGTGGTAAAAGGCGTAATGGCTCAAGACGAATGGTGAAGTAAAAGTGTAAAAAGTAATGTCTGCGAATCAAATCTGCCTGTTTCGAGTGTTTTGTATGTTTATTAACAGTGACATTTGGAACGGCGGTGTGTATTTGTATTGATTTGTTCATTTTGTTGGTTACAGTATCATTTAACCAACTAGAGCTTCTTATGATTCATGCTTTGCTGTGTTTTATGTTCTCGCACAATGAAACTGTTTCTTTCACTTGATACGGTGGGAACAAAATACTTAGTTAAAAGAAGAAGTCACCATTTTTGTTTTGCTGAAGAGTTTGTGTCCTGCTGTCAAAGTTTAGATCAGTTGTCTTTAATTAAAATTCAGTGAGGTCCGCCTCAAGCATATTGTTTAATTTTTAGGCATGTACGTCTTCGTGGTCTGCAGACAAAATCAGAGAGAGACCAGACGGGGAAATTGCTGTAAATGCTAGAAAAGCTGCAACACCTAAACTGAATTACTGTAAAAGTGAGACAATGTGTGCAAGTAAAAAGAAATATATGTATTTTTTTAAAATAATAATTTAATTCTAGTGACATTTCACAACCAGTTTGGGTCCAGATGAGGCTTCGATTAGGTCCAGGTCCAGACCTCCCTGTAGAGAACCCTAGTTTAGATGTTTGACCAGCCACTCTGCCTGTTTGCTGAGAAACAATAGTTTTTTGGACAGAAGAGGCAATCGATGTGGCTGTCTGGTAAAGCAGAACAAAATCTAAAAGCCACAGCTTGAAGTCGCCAGCAGCTGTCAGGCTTCAACTAGTCATTACGTTTCTGTTTTTTTTTCTCCATTGTTTGTTTTGGCAACATTTTATCAGCATAAGCATGGACTCTTGTGTTTGACAATTAAAAATCCATTTGACAGAACTAAAAAAATGATTGTAATTTCTTATAATTAGGCTGTGTGGAAGTACAGGTAATGATAGTATGGGGGAAAGTGTTTATAAAAATGTTTTCATTGTTTACTGACATTTTCACCAGCCAAACAGGAAACAAAGTCTGGTAGATGTGTGTCAAGTTCACTTTTACGGAATAATTTTAGTTCCAGTGTTGTGTATTGGGCCGTTCTGGATAGTTTAAACTGAATAATACTATTCTGAGTGTGTATTTGTGTGTGCAGCTGTTTTTTATCCTACAAACTTCATCCTCATACTTGATCCTCATGCATCATGAATGTTGTGTTTTTTTTAAATATTTCATTGGTGGAATAAAACTAGACATCCATCATAGGTAGCAAAATTTCATTGCTGTTTTACTCGCAGTATGTAAAAGTCTCCAAAACAATGAAAAATATTCAAAAACTAATTATGTAAACAATCCGTTTTTTTAACTTTTCTCCAGTACAATTTTTAAATGTCTTTTGTCCGATGCAGCATGTATATTAATATTTTAGAAAATATAAAATTTGTATGTAACATGAGGTTTTCTCAAAGCTAGCTTCAAGCTTCAATTTGGAGAAAAACATCATGGTGTATCTGAAAAACATGAACTGTGGGAAACGCAGTTTGTCTTGGTTGTTAAATGTTTTATAATTTGGAGCTCACAAGACTTAAACCACAATGTAAAATAAACTGTTTCTTTTCTTCTTTCCCTATTTACTGAAGGGACAGTTTTAAACTAGCCTCAGAACCGATTGCTGTCCTCTGAGGGTTTGTTTACTGCTGGAACATGATGTAGTTATTCACAACATCTGACCCGATAGGGACTGTTAGATGGTTTGTAACCAAACTGATTTTACAGCATCAGCAGAGTTGACTGACTTGTAGAGTGAAAACCCAAAGCAGGACAATAAACTCAGGAAAAGGTTAACTCTCTGTGCTCAGAGAAGTGTGGAATAACATGATACAAATCTCACAGCTGTTGTATGCTTCAGAAATGTATATTTTAGTTATAAAGTTGTTTTCACACCTTAAAATCGAACTAGCTGCAGTTATTAGGAGTGGTGTTAAACTCTCACAAGCAGCTCTCTTGTTTCCAACCTTAAAGTTAACTTTGATTGCTCAGCTTTTTTCTCTACATACATTTACCCCATTTGTTATATACCTTGGAAGACTGACTAAATTTGTAGCACAACACAAAGGTCAGGTCCCAGGCTGATGCCGACTATCTTTAGGGTAAGGTTTGGTGGCATGCTTACTTTTCATTGCAAGAAAATGCAGTATTTTTTCTTTCTTTTGCTTTTTACTTGACTCCATGTTGTTACTCAGTAAAACAAACTACAGAATAATTTAACCCACTTCTCTCTGAAAGGGCTTTCTACAGTTTAAACCTATTGAACTTATGAAAACTTCTCGTCAGACAAAAGTACATTAAGTCTTTAGTCAAGTGAAGTTCGTAAGCTCATAAAAAACTAGCACTGACCAAGGTGCTTTCCATTTAAAAAGAACAAGTTCAATAAAACAAACAATAATAATAATAAAAAGATGTTTTTATATCCCCACAAGGAACAAGATGCAACAAAAACCAATCATACAAAGTAAAAAATAATTGAATCAAATGCCAAGAAAGAAAAACAAAACGTATATATGGATTTTAAAGGTGTCCAGTGTTGGTGGGGTCCTGATGTAAATTGACAGGTTGCAGTAAAGTATAAGTGCAGCTATGCAAAGAACCTGATCTCCTCTGTGCTTTGTCCTGCTCCTCGGTTTGTTCAGGAGCATCTGATCACTTGACCCTGGCAATCTTTAAGAAGTATGCACAGTCAAAAGACTGGCAAGATAACCCATTAAAATGACTTTTTTTTTTTTGTTTTGAACAAACCATAGGATCTTAAATGACTTAAAAAAAACAAGGTGCTGCTTGGTTGTGGCTGTAGCATTTTGAACAAGTTGCACATGAAACGGTTGATACGAAAATAAAGGCCATCTCAGTTGTCAAGGCTGCATAAAATAAAAGTGCAAATTACCTTTCTTTCATATGTTAATTTAAATTAAGTGTTTTAACTTAGAAAAGGCCTTTTAACTGGAAGAAACTTGCTTACAGTGAAGTGTCATCCATAATTTTGAGTTCCCAAGACAGTCCAGCAATGCCTTCAAAGGAGCTGCAGCTTCCATTTTGAGGGGAAAACAGATCTGTGAATTAACGGGAAAACAGTAAATTAACATTTCACATTTCATACAGATAAAACTGAACAGGAGCATGTAAAATGGGGAAAATAATGAACCTAGAATAGACCCGTGGGGAACTCCAGGTGTATTAGGAGCTGTTGAAGATGCAAATGACATGATCTTGGACAGATCATCTGTTACACTCAGTGTTTAGAATTTAGAGGCATTTTAGTCTTCTGTCTCTTTTTTTTCCATTGTGTTTGTGCTTTACAGCATTTCTATTCCTCCCACCCACTGAGCATGTTTTATAGAATAAAGACCAGTATTTAACCCCTATCCTCCTCATTTGTACTTCTGCTGTTTATGTCATTTTATCTCCCAGCTTCCTATTTGAAGAATATGGAAACAGTGTTGTTTTTATTTACTCCATCCTTTCTGCTTCCTCAGCCTTATTGATTTTTTTCATTGTGTTGGTTCGTGCACATGTGTGCGCTAACTACCCTTTGCCGCGTCTGTCTGCAGGAAACCAGAGGATCTGTCCAGGGAGGTGATTCAGATCCAGCAGAGAGAAATTGCTCTGAAAGAGCAGAACTACGCACTCAGCAGCCGGTAACACACACACTGTCTGACTCGCACACAAAATCCCCCTCTTCTCTTTCAGACTTATTCCTCTCATTCTGCTCGCCTCGCATGTCTCTCCCCCATGTATCTATTAGAGCATATCTCTCAGAAGTCCTTAATTGTCACAAAGTTAATTAAACTGGTCCTGACTCTGATAGCACTCCTGACAGTAACCATTGGTGTGTGTGTGTGTGTGTGTGTGTGTATGTGAGTGAGACAGGGAATTCACTAATTAAACTTGTCCTGTTTAGACAGAGGTGGGGTCTGCAGGGAGGACTGTCTGCATCCTCTGATGTACTCTTTCTGCATTTGAGTCCAACTAAGAAAGCTTTCGTTAGTTAACAAGCATTTCTCTTCTGCTGCCTGGATTGGGCTCATTATGAATTATTAGAAACATCAAAATGTGAAGAGATGAATGTGGAAGGGTGTAGTGAAGGGACCTTGCAGTGTAATTACTGCCCTTCTGTATAATTATTGTCCTATTGATCAGACGTGGCACAAATCTCGACTGCAAATGGTTTTTGGACCTTTGTCTGGAAATTATTTGATGTCAGTCAGGTAAGTCGTCCGTTAGGGAGTATTATTATAAATTGACATTAAATTGCTTTTCTTAAATCGTCTGAACATTCAACCCTTATCAGCCTGCTTCCATTTTTTTTTTCTCTCTCTCTCTCTCGATCTCTCGATCTCTCGATCTCTCTCTCTCTCGATCTCTCGATTACGTCCTGCCTGTTAATTTACCGCGGTGGGTCAGTGTGAGGAGTCTGGAGCGTTCGCAGTCAGAGCTTCGTGCAGAACTGACCCAGCAGGGCGGCAGGACTCTGGAGGACCAGAAGAAGAGAGAGGCCCAGGATTCTCTCGTTTGGCGTCTACAGAGACGGGTGCTGTTGTTAACGAAGGTACCAATTTAAAACAAACAAACAAAAATACAACTGTACAAACTCAGTCAAACACCAGAACATCATCAGCTTACTTTAAAACCTTTGGAAAGACGGGAGGGACTTAAATCTCAAGGCTAGAACAAGATTCCCAATTTTGATTTCTCCCTTTACTTCTCCCAATTGGCCAATAAATATCATGTGACTGCTCTGTTTGTATTTCTCGCTTCACTCCACTTTGCAGCACTTGACTAGAGCCCCCTGTGATATTGATTTCTCCGTGTGTGTTATTCCCCTGGTCATCATGCGCAGTGTGTTAGTTTACAAATCATACAAGCACTTGTGAACACACACATCATCACACTGGATTAAATGTGTCTGGGTCAACCAGTGTTTTATCAGAGGCTGCCTTTTATCATTTCAACCTTCAGCAACCTTCATCTGGTGCAAAATATTCCTGTTTATCATCCGAACCAGTCCATGTTTTAGAGAAAACATTTGTTAATCTGTCGCAGCTACTGTTGAATACAAGGAATTTAAATAATTCAATCATTTTATTTATTAAGGCGTGTTTGCTAAACATCTTGTTTTTACCCTGCAAAATATTCATCGAAGCTGCATTACCCTAATGGCTGTAGTTACAGGCCATAGATGTATCCCCAGCTGCCCAAGTGGTTTTACTCTTTTATTCATCACTTTACTTTTATTAATTTTGTATAAATTTAAAAAAGGCAATTTGCTAATGGATTAAATATGACACGGCATTGTTTTATTATGATTTTTAATGTAGAAAGTGCCTATTAAATTAGTTTCTGGGTAAAAATAACCTCTTAGAGCTTTTTGTAACATTATTTTAGAGGAACATTATGAAGATGTGTTCTAGCTTTTTGTGCATCTATTAGTTTGCTGATCATCACAATCAAAACAGTTTGAAGGTAGAAAGGAATAAGTTTCTTCAAGTTCCCTAAAAGTTTGAGTTTGATGCATTTATCTCCCAGCGTCATTAGGCTCGGGAGACAGTCCTGGTCAAACAGGAGGCTTTCACAACTCTCCATTCAGAAATAAGACCTGAAGACATATTTGTCTCCTAATATATAAGTTTTATTCTCCCCAGTGTGGCATTCCTTATCAACAGAATCTTTGAAAACTCTCGGGACAGTAAGCCTTTTCGTTTGGCTGAGGCTTTAAGTCAACAAATTCACACCCACAGGGTTTGAAGTTTATTCCCTCAGATTTAAAATACCTTGACATTTTTTTTATTATTTTCAAATAGTGTTACTTTCCATTGATTGTCTGCTTGTTGAGTTGTCAGACGAAGACCCCAGCCTCCATCAGGGCCACAGAGTTGGGTCAGTAGAAGGTGCAGCTTGAACTGACATCAGTTTGTGGTCAGACACATACTTTCCTTGACACTTCTGCTGCAGTTTCACTTAAATATTCAAGCTCTGCATTTACCAAGTTACCTTTTTTTTTTTTAGATCCGCCATGCAAAATTGTTGTAAATTTATTTTGGGCTTACTCAGTAGCTGGGGCTGTGTTTTGATTATGTTCCAGCTCATCTCACACACTTGGAGCAAAGAATCTCCAAATTCCTACACAAAAGCCCTTGTTGTAGGCAAGTTACCCATGAGACTATTGTTCTGCTGCTAACAAGTGGAAGTGCAGACGGAACAAAGCATTTACATCTGACATGAAAGCTTTTTTTAAAACAATGTTCACAATGAATTGTTGCAAACATTCACTAAAACCAGGGAATATTAAATAAATGTTCTCTTTTATCGAGTTCATTCAAGTTTATGAGCTTGTTATAGACGCCACATGAAAAGGTTTAGGTTCTTAATGTCACAACAGTTAAAAGAAAAGAAATAAAACTTTCCCAGTGGGTAACGTTTTTCTTTTTTTTTTCTCATTGGTTTTGTTTTGTTTTATTATTTGAAGATGTTCCGGCTTTACCAAGATATATAACCAATAAGGGAGACTAGCAGTTTCTGCCATTTATGAATCTGTTACCAGAAAAATGTGTTATCTCCAGTTTTTAAATTATTTATAGTGTATTGTTCAGTTTGTTTTGCATTTTTGAGTGACTTCATAGATCGACTAACCATTTGACGCCTAAATGTGCAGATATCCATCTTCCTCTTTCACTTTAGATTCATAAACACACATCTCCTGGCTCATAAGTACCTTCCTTCTCAGCGTTTGCTTAGCAGTTTTTCACTTCCTGAGCTGGGAATAAAATAATAATAAAAAAAGATTTCACAGATACCCATGTGTTTTTCCATTCTTGGCAATAAAATGATTTTTATCTGTTTTTGCCACAAGGCCAACTCCTATTTGAACTACCACTGGCCTGCATGAGCACTATATATTTTTATATCCCTCTGTGGGACAACTAACTGACCCGTTAGAGACACAAGCCATATCTTGACGCACTCAATAAAACAGTTGACATAAAAGCAATTAAAAAAAAAAAAGAATGAAAAAACAATAATGATGGTTTTATCACTCTGTCCTCCTGCTCTGTTTGTTTTTAAATTATGTTTTGTTTTTTGTTTTTATCAAAGAGGAGCTGAAAGATTTTTGATTAAGATTGAGTAAATTTCTTTGCACCTTTTTAATAGACAGTAAACAGCCAAAGGGCCTCCTGCTTTATATTTGGAGCAAACACTGACCTCCAAATGTATTTCTAGTCTTTACCTCTGTTCATACTGATGTCCTGTTCTTCCTCACATGTTCTAAGTGTGAATGGGTGTTTAAAAAAGAAAATGCTGCTTTGCAATTAGGACGTACAATATGTTATGTGAAGTAGTTTTTATTTGTTGTATTTATTACCTTACTTAAGCCTGAATTTCGTATAATTTTCCAAATCTCCTTGGTAATGATTGTAAATTAAGCTTTCAATGACCCTCCAAATTCAAGGATGCTCTAAAGCAGCCCGACTGGTCGTGAAATATTTATTAGGAGCCCGACTGTCACAAAATGCCACCTGTTGCTCTTTAAAACACAAAGTGGTCGGATCCTGTGAAAGAAGGAGAAGAGGTGCTTTGATTTATTAATCCTTGATGACAGTAGATTTGCATTAATGAGGTCACTGTTTGACAAAAATGTAAACAGATTAGGCTGTTTTCACAGAATATGAGGCCCAGTAGAATGAAGAAATATTTACCGAGTTGGACTTTTCTCTTCATCCAAAATTTTCTGTTGCATTTTTAAAAGCAAATGTTAATTTTCAGATTATCCACCAAATTTATGCAGTCGGCATTCTCACACCTCACTTCCGTTTGTAAGGTGCTTTCACACCTAAAACTGTTAAGACTGGTGTTTTTTTTTTTAACAATAAGACCAGTGTTTTTTAATGGTTTGTACCAGGAATGGGTGCCATTACATTTACATGCTCTTTTGAATATTTTTTTTTTACTGTAATTTTTGTTCTGGAGTTGGTTTAAGTAATTTCACATGAGACGATGGTTGTTTCAACTCTTCAGATCTTTGAATATCTAAATGATCTCATCACATTGGAGGGGCCGCAGTAGATCGGTGGTCAGTGCTGCGGTCTTGTAATCCTGGGACCGCAGAGTCGATGGCAGGTTGTGGCAGGAAGGGCATCCGGCGTAAAACAATTGCCAAATCTTTCGTGCGAGTTTGCTCGCTGTAGCAACCCCTGAAGAAGGCAGCAGCCAAAAGAACAACATCATCTTATCACATCAGCGATAAGAGATGAGATTTCATTTGTAAATACCTTTTTATCCTAATAATTTTTTTCTCTCTTTACACTAAATCAAGTAGACACAGTACAGAAAACGTACCGTCTCTGAGAACATGCCTGTATTTTATGAGAAGAAACCCAGATTACTGCAGCGATAATCAAAAGCTTCTTGTGTTGCTGTTTGAATTTAATGACCTGAATGCTTTTTTATTTAATACATAAGAGAATGTCAATGTGATGTGGCCAATCTGCTCAATAGATCATAAGAAACATTTTGAACACAGTCATGATTCACAATCTGAATCACATTTCTCAGATTAAGGGGAACTTGATCACACGAGTAGTTTTGAACAAGGTTGCCTGGTTACAAAGTCATGGCCAGCAGCTATCTCATGCATATCTGCATTCTAGTTTTGCTCTAAATGTGATGTTTTGTGTCTTTGGTGTCTTTGAAACTTAATTAAATTTTTTTATTTTTTTTGTCTTGGTTACCAGAGAGACTGCACTTGTATGAATGGTTGTCTTAAAAAGTTGCATCAGTGATGACACAAGCTCCTTGCTGAAAAATTTCTCAATTAAAGGTGCTTTCAATGGCAGCACAGAAATAGTGTAATTTAAAAGAAAAAAAAAAGTGAGTGCAGTGGCTTTTTTTCAAGTGAGCTGTTGCATTCAATGTTTCTCTTATTGGGAACAAAAAACAAAGCCACTGCCGGTGCTTATGTTTGAAAGCTTTGTGGATACGCTGATGTACAGCTTCCTGAGGGAAAAGTATGTAATGTCATTCTACTTACCATTTCAAAAGGGGGGAAATTAGAAATACTTTCTGTTTCGGCACAGAATTATGTAGACATAAGTTTTTCAATATACAGCAAGGTATTAGTAAAGTGGCATTTTTAAATCCATAATCAGTGTTAAATTTATTCAGAACATCAATAAATTTTATAGCTAAAGTCTCAAAATGAAATCAATAAAGTGAAACCTCCTTAAATCATTCGTACTTGAAGTCCCTTTTTAAAAGATCACAGCTATTCAAATTAAATCTTTCAGATTTTGTTGGAAATGATTGATTTTTCAATTGTTTAGTTTAAAAAAATATGACACACCTGATGTCAGTCTTGCATCTCTTTTGGCTTGAAAGCTAAAAGCCCTGAATGGCTAAATATGCATATACATGCATATACACTATATTGCATTCAGACTTTAAAGAGTTAAACAGAAAATTAGCTTAAATCCGGCTGAGAAAACCTGCATGTTTCTGAGTTTTGCAAAGACAACTGTCGCGTAATGAATCTATTAAGGGATTAAACGTAATGCCGACATGGCACATGAGACGAAGCTGTGGTAATTACCTCCCACATGTAGTGTACTAGTGCAGAAAGTATTTCTCTAGGTTCACAGTCTGCTCAGGCTCTGAGAAGAGTTTACAATGTTGCTCTACATGCAGCCACACTCTCTTCTGTTTGTGGAACAAGTCAGACCTTCAGGATGTTGTGCTCTCTGAATGTGTTGCCAATAATCACATTCTCGCTTAGTTCAGGTGGAGTTTTCGACTACATTCTTTATAACAATTAGGAGTATAAGGAATTATTGGCTTTCCCTAGTTTTGGCTTTGCAGACATTGGGTCACAAAGGATTTTTATTTTGGCGGATCATTTTAATATACCTAATTTGTATTTCAGGAGCGTGATGGTATGCGGTCCATATTGGAGTCCTATGACACTGAGCTGGCGTCTACTGAATACTCTCCTCAACTCAGCAGACGACTCAGAGAGGCAGAGGACATCCTGCAGAAGACCCAGAACCACAATACAGAGATGGAGGTGTGTGCAGACATACTCTAGTTATTTATCGATATAACAATATTGCAAAGGTTTCCAAAAAACCGCAGACTTTGGCAGTCAGATAGACCAGTATTCCTGTAAATACCCACAGCCAGCACATGGAGAGTACTCTGAACATTGTAAGGACAGAACGTGGGTTTATTGCAACTGGTATTGTCATCGCAATATTCAACAATAACATCCCGATCCCCTGTTTTTCTAATATTGTGCAGCTCTAATGTTTTTACAACTGACAATACTTGACTTTTGACATAAAGGGGTGCTGTAAATGCTGGTGTTAGTAAATGATCTCCACCTCCTGCTTCAGTTACATACTGTTATCTTCTCATGTGTGTCAGATGACTTCTTTATTTTTTCTCCTATTAATTCAGGCCCAGCTGACCAAAGCACAAGAGGAGACAGGAGCCCTCAAACTACAGCTACAAAGAGTAAGATAAAAATACACATTTCTAAAAAGAATAAAACAAGTGATTGGATATTGATGGAAGTAGAACATCAAGTCTTGTGTTTTGACAATTTAAATGTCAGTTTCTTGGTTTAACTTGCTGATAATCCACAAACACTTGTTCATCCAGCGGTACTGACACAATGGGTGGTTGGACCTCATGTTGGTCACTAATGATGAAGTATTCAATTTTAGTCCACAGCTCTTCTGCACATTTTATTCATTAGACAAAGCAGTAAACCCCAAATTACTCTCAGTGGCTTCTTATGAGTCTGAAGATGAAAAAGAGTATGTACTGAATGAAGACTGTGATTTAGACCAATTTTTCTCAAACTTTTCAACTACCAACAAACAAAATAACAGTAAGAGCAACTTGTGACCCCAACTATAGCTGATTGAAGCATATAAACATCTTTAAGCCAATTAAACAGGAATTGTTTAAAATCTGTTACATAATTTTTACTCATTTCTGCCTACTGTTTTGGATAAAAAAGCAGTTTCGAATCTTTTTTTAAATTTGATTTAATTACTGAAGATCATCTCAAGACCCCCAGCTGGTATTTTATAGCCCACACTGGGGTCTCGACTTCAGCTTTAGGAACCGGTGATTTACACTATAAATTCCTTTTAAAAAAAACAGCCAAAGAGGGAACACATTTTGTTGTTTTTCTTTTTTCACAAGTATTGTTTTTTGTTCAGTTTACTGTTTTGACGTGGGTTTAAAACATACAACAAATAAAGTGTGACGGCTGTTCAAATACTTTACAGCTTACCAAAATTGCAATTCTGAAAACGCACATAAAAATGATGCAAAAAAGTTTAAAACTAGAAAATATATATAATTGTTATTACTACTTTTTATTAGTCAAATGTCACTCGTGGCATTGAACCTCATCAGATACTTTTATTGGTTATTACTCGACTGCTGCCCAATCCTATCTGAATCAATTATGGTCTAATGCCTCTTTAAGTAACCTGCAAAATGATCAATATTTGCACTTTAGGGATAAATCTTCTTCTTCAAACCTTTTGAAAGTGGTTTTATACAACTTATCAATTTGTTTTTAGTTGTTGTATGTATTCACCTCAGCTGGGACTCAACTTTACTTTTACACTGAAATGCTGTAACAAGCTGTCAGGTTAAACCTGAACTGTTTTACGCTCTTTAACTTTTTGTGTCTTTACACAGTCCACAATTTCCCTCATTTTTGTGACTTCTCGTTGCTAGGGTAACATCAACATAGCCATGGCAATGAGTCCTGACGCGTGAAATCTACCTGCGTGGTATAGCAGTAATTACTTATTCGTCTTGGGAGGACTTGAGGAGAAGATGCACTGAAAAACAGACGCCTCACCTACAGGAACGGGAAAATTAGTTGGCGAATGTAAATGAGACATAATTGCCGAGAAGAGCAAGATGTAGGAGACAGACAGATAAATTAAAAACTGTAGTGGGAGAAATGAAGAGGACATTATAAATAACAACAAAAACAATCAGAGGACTAATTGTGTGTAAAACTCCTGCTTTATCTGTCTTGATGCGTCTCCCAGATAGCAATCCAAAATGTGTCCAAAGGTTAAAGATTTCTGCAAGGCCAAATGTGGTGTGAGGATGGTGGAGTGGGATAATTTTCTTTTTCTCTGTTCCAGGTGGAGCTGGAGCTGGAGACTATTAAGAAGCAGCAGGCTTCAGCTGCTGACAGCTGCTCTTTGGTGACCAAAGAAGAGGTCAACATACTGAGGTAGTAAACTCACTCAACCTGTTGAAACAGCCACTATTTCCAGTCCTAGGTCATGAAAGATTTATAGTGGATTAACCAAACCAGACCCCATATACTTCCCCAAGCAGAACTATCCTCCAAAGATTAACCCATTTAATCAACTACATGCGTATGATTTTTTTTTTTTTTTTTTACAGCAGATGTTGTGTTTGCACTTGCATTTTTCAGACAGAAAATTGAGGATTTAGAGAAGGAGCGACAGCGTTTGGAGGAAGAGAATAACATTCTGGAGATGAGACTGGAGAGACACAACCTGCAGGTAGGCACCAAAACCTCCATCCAACTGTTTTTTGTGATGGATTTACTCGTCTGGCGCAAAGGAACCAATTTAATAACCCCAAGGGTAGAAGCCTAGTCTGCAAGACACCATAGATTGATTCACATAGACATATCTTAGATCTGTCAGTTTTTCAAGCACAATTGGACCCAGGTGTCGCTCCAGCAGCGTCCAGTGCAATAGTTTTTGAACCTTTGACTGATTCGAAGCCCATCTTATTGGATGAAGGGATTAGGTGGACAGAGCACTCGGCTGGAGTGAATAAATTCAGACCTT
This sequence comes from Kryptolebias marmoratus, assembly GCF_001649575.2. Lineage (NCBI taxonomy): Eukaryota > Metazoa > Chordata > Actinopteri > Cyprinodontiformes > Rivulidae > Kryptolebias > Kryptolebias marmoratus. Next base: position 17,800,591 of record NC_051432.1, read on the forward strand.
CTTTGGTTTCAAATGAGAAAACCGTTTTGTAAAACTGAATCCTGCCTGCTACTGCAGCCCTCCTGTAACAACTGGGCCTTCTCTCACGGACTCCTCACCCCCATGCCTCCACACAAAACTCATCGCAGTTTGGAAAGAAGTCTGTTTAAACTGCAAGTTAGAAGTGGATATGTACTAAACTGACAACACAACCTCACAGCTTGTTGACGTTTCTGTATAGACAACTTGAAACAATGTTACATCTAAATAAACCAGATACAATTTTTTTAACTTTTAAGTATGCATACAAACACCGAACTACCAGTGTAAAGAAGGCCCAGCCAACACTCATGAATTGGAATACGAAGTTATGCAACAAGTGTTTGTGTGCAGGAACACAGACTGTGCAACCAGAATCAATGAAACAGGTTACAGCACTGTAGTAAAATTACTACAGTAAAGCCAACAAGGCTCTTAAGGTGATACCTTAAGAGCCATGAGATTGCCCAAAGAAAATCCTCAGCAGCTACAACTCCAAATCTGATTGGTTGATCGAAGGTCTATCAGAACTTATATTCTTTTTTTTGTTTCATGGACTGGGGTTTTCAGCAAGAATGCAGAATACCCATGGTGGATGAAATTGTGCCTGGAGAATGCTTAAATTGCACTGTTACATGACAAGCAAGACATTACTTTAATTTATTTAAAAACATTCTTGAATATTCAAGAAATACCTGCACAATTTGACAAAATGAAGGCAGATTTAAATAAATAAAATGAATTACCTTTTTGTTTATTCCATTCTTGGTCCAATCAGGGCTTCGTCTGAGTACCTTCCCACTTCTTGGTAGTGATATTAAAATTACTGAGACGGATGCACGAGTTTGACTGAGTGTCTAATCTAACTGCTTTAATCTTGTGAAATTAACTCCGTCAGTTTGCTCGAATCCTCCTTTTTTAGATATTTTTTCTACATACAGTATGTGTGTGTGTGAGTGAGTCTGTTTGATCATGCTCTCTACCTCCTGACTCACACTGTGCCAGTCTAAGCCTACCAAGGCACTTTAATGAAATGTGTGTGGGCAAGCGTGTTGGTTCCATTTAGCTGTGGAGTAAATGAAATCCATGTCTCTTCAAGCATGACCACTACCTTTAAGGCAGTGGTCAACCGAGTGTGTGTAGGAGTGTGTTTCTGCACCGGTTTCAAGGTTACACAGTCAATGGATCAGGTCGGCTCTTAGGAGCTAATTTTTATGACTCCTCCATGGTCTAATGCACACCAAGAGACCTCTACGTTAGAAGAAATGAGTGACTGAATGGAGAAGCATTTGAACAAGGAAATCAATGGCTGAATGAGTTTGCGTGAATGACATTCAGAATTGAGTGCCTCAAGAAACCTACAATAGAAAATTTTTATTACACTAACATTCACAGCAGATTATGTACCCTAACCCATAATTTATCCCTGGTCTTTATATTTTTATCACTCTCTCAACCATTCAGAGGACTATTGTCATAAAATTGCTATGATGGACGAGCAATTCATCAATATATTGAACTATAGACCTTGAAGTGGTTTAATAGTTCTTTAGTATATCATTAACTTTTGGTAATAATTGAAGAGATAAGGCTACCCAGGTTAAATAGTAAATACTTGCTTATAGTATGGACAACAGGAAGGAGACATAATATATTCTCCAGGTTTGTTGTCAACCAAATTTATCAAGCCTGTCAGCAGTTTCCCACTATTTGTGCCACTTTGAATTACTGTAGATCTCTGAGGCTATATGACCAAATAGATGTCATATGTAAAGACTGCACTCCATCTACTTCTTGTTCACTGTATAACGCTCAAGTGTAATCAAAATTTACTTGAGCATGAATTTTATTTCCCTTCCCTTAACACAAAAGGCATCAAAAAGTCATTTATGAGTAATAATGGTTTGTTCAGCGGATTATGGTTACCACTCGCATGTGTGCTTACACTGTGTTTCTGTTTCTTTCAAATTACCTGCCTCCGTTTTACTTGTAAAAACAAAATAAAACATAACTGTATAAATAATGTATTGAGGAGCCCCTCATATTAAACCAGTTCTCACCGAAATAGCTGCTGTAAATAGATTTTTGGAGCCTATCATTCTTATGCATGACAGATAACTAAAAGACATAAAAACAAAAGTATTAAATCATTGAGTTTTTTTTTCATTTAACCCCTAGGAAATTAGTATTATATTCTTCTGGTGGTCTTTATCTGGCCCTATGATGGACTTGCAATCGATCCAGGTAAAGAAAAATTTTAGCTGGCCAGTGTTATTAGCCACTAAAAAGGACAGATTACATATAAAAAATAAGTTTATTTTTATTATTGTTTTGTTTTGCCTAATTAGCTGAGTGACAAACTTTTGCCCAAATGTTTTTTTATGACTGTACTTAGAAACACTTTGGAACCTGTATTGAGGTTTAGGTTGGTTGGTTTGCAGGCAACCAATATTTCAGAATTAAAGAAATATGCTTTAATTGCTGCATTTCAAAAGCTTTGATATCAATGTATGCATTTCAATAGTTATATTCTTTAGGTAGTACTTTTTGCTGTATCATATATTTTGCATTATTCACATATCAGCAAGTATTAACTTGTTTGCAAAGACATGTTTGTCATCCAGCTCTGATATGCAGAGTTAACTGTGAAAATGTATCTTCATGTGAAGTAAGGCTTTATTTTAATGCAGGAATGAAGTTTGAAGTCATAGTTGGTGGTATTGTGTGTTGACCTTGAATGCTTTAATATCAATCTTTAGAGTAGCTGAAAGGCCTGTATTCTAAAGACTTGCAGCACATTTATTACTGTAAATGGTGGGAACAAATCTTCAATTGTAGGTGTCCCAGAAATAGCCTCAAATTTTGTGAAATACCAGGCTCATGGTAAAACAAGGCCCTTGAACTAAGGACTGTTTCATACCAGGCAGACTCTCAAAACTGCAGGAAAAAAAAAAATTTTTTAAATGTGCATACAATAGGTTCTTTAGCTACAGACTGAATTTTAAGCATTAAACTATTCAGATATGTACATACATGCGAGTGTGTATGTACATATCTAAATAGTTTAATGCTTTTGAATTTTGCTCAACACCCTCTGACTACGTGTACTTTCAGAAACACTTGATGCTTCATTGTTAAGGAGAACAAAAAAATGAACACAATGGATGACGTCACAGGCAGAATTTTTTATTCTAGACCATATGCTTAGTAGTTTAAACAGTAAATCCAGAGCTTTAATTTGATTACTTTAATTTTAATATACATATTACCCATTTCATGAAGTAATTTGTAAAAAATCAACAAATTTCCAAATCATTGTTTTGTATTGGCACAGAACGTGTTGCATATTGTTTTATGTGTATTAAATCAGTTTTAGTGTGAATTTAGTGCTCCAGTAGTGTCAAAACTCTCCAAGAGGAAAAATTCAGTCTGTAGCTAAAAAGCATATGATATGCCCATTTAATAGTTTATAATTTTGTTTTTAGCAGTCTTGAATGGATCAATAAATTCTGTAATGTTAAAAAAAATATATATATATTTTATAGTCCCCCGCAACACTGCAGCTTTTTTGTTACCTTCTGTCTAAATAAAACACTTTGTTTTGCCCTTTCTCTCCCAAACAGACCCAGCGTTCGAAAATGGTGCAAGCATCTGCTCATTCTTTAAGGTGTGCCAAAATGCCCAATTAAAGAAGGAAAAAAAAACTAATTAAAAACACAAACAGCTATGCTTTACTTTGTCAGAAGCAATTTGAGCTGCTTTGTTCTTTTTTTTTTCCTGTATTGGGGGATGAGTTTGGTATGTCTTCTTGTGCACATGTTACCAAATGTAAGCCTCTGTAGAGCAATCAGGAGCAGGAAAAATTCTGGGTTTTATTCCAGGGACTTAATTACATTATTTGTCAAAAAAGGGGGGTGGCAGACAGACTCGCTGTTTTTCCTAAGATAACACTTTACAAATTGCTTGATGGGCTTCAAGATACGTTTGGCTTTTTGCTTTCGTTTTTTTCTCTTTTAGATAAATAATTGTTGCTGTTGCAGGAGGTTGCATCAACGTAGTCTTTCTATGGTATATCTTCTTTTCACATTAGGAAGTCCAACTGCATAAAAAACAGCCAGAGAGCTATGTACTGGGTAATAAACATTATACAGTAATTCTGTAAATTAACAGTCATTATATAATGAAGGCTGTTTAGGTCACAAACATAAAAAAGTGTTGCAGCGAAGCCATAAATACTAGAAAATGCTTGAATTTCAAGTGTTTAAAATTGTTAATGCAATATTTCAATAATTAATCTCTGACTTCAATGCTTCTTAACTAATAAAAGACAATAAGGCCTTTTGCCTAAATTAGGAACGATTCTATTAGAGTCTCACTTTCCGCTCTGCTGTGAGTGTGTAACCATGCGACTTAATATGATCTGCCAGTTTTTCACATGTGGCCTCTGGTGCAATGCCGAGTGGAAAATGATGGGTGGTTGCTGTGGCTCGAGAACGACAAATACCAATCATGGTTTAAATTCTCAAGTAGCCACCTGGAAAGTCTGCAAAATGAGTGTGAAAGAGTTTGGAGGCTTTAAAGCCGTGTAAAAAGATAAGGCTGTTTAGGAATTTGTGATCTGAGCTGGTTTTTGTCAGCTGGTTGGCTAATTCCCCAACATTCTCAGACACAGTTTACAAGCTTAAAGGGATAGTTCAAGGTTGTAGGTGCTACAGCTAGCTGCTGCCACTATTTGTGCTCGCAAATTCACCCACTTTAAGTAGACTTTGGATATTTGAAAATCCTAGTGTAATTTATGTGCACATCATCTTCAATTGCAGAACACATTTATTTATTGATTCAATACATTGTTTATAAACCACACAGACAGAAACTATTTTAGTAGATTTAGGGATTTGTTAGGGCAATACTTTCAGACCAGCGACCCTACAACTGAAATGCAAAGAAGTTTTAGGTTCAGGTTTTAGCTCCAGGCTACAAGCATGCACTGATTCACAAAGAGTCCTAGTCTAAACTGGCCCAAAAAGTAAAACAGCCATTATTCAGTGCCAGTTTCTGAATCCCTGTGCACTTTTAGACAGATCCATTGCTCGTGTTAGCTTTTTTTGCAAATATAACATGGTTTTAAGTAGTTTGTTCTTAACCATAGGATTTTCTGCAACAATCCAAACCCCAAATCTCCCTTGACTTCCTTGCCTTCCTGCTGCCATTTGTTTACCTTGTATTATATATAAATTACTATATTATATTACTTCAGCAGACACTTTTGTCCAGTGAGGAACAAACTTGGGGGTGATCTGAGGTTTAGCAATATTTCAAAGGACACTGTGACATGTGAACTGAGAAAGTTTAGAATTATAAACAAACTGCATTTAAAGCAGCAAATTACTAATTGACACAACACAATTTAACTGAACAGGAGATTTTCCATTGCTGTTCCTTGTATGTTTGATAGAGTTGCTGCATATTGCACATCGTCCTTCTGTTCTAATCTGCCAAAATTGGCTCTTTTGTTTGGAGAAAAAAAGAGAATGTGTTCTGATGGACAATTATTTAATGGTATATCTGTTGAGTTTATAATCTGTTCCTGAATCTTTTCAGGTAATGTTGTATCATTCCAGCATTTTGTGTAACTCTCTTCTATCTTGTGTAAATCTTCAGTGAAACCAGTCACACCAAGGTTGTCCAGTTTGACTGGCTGCCTTGTCTTCACCCAATGGTAATATGCCAGAAACTAACATTTGCTTATCGTGTATAACCAGTTTGCAACCTGTTCATATTAGCATATGAGGAATGCCCTTGTTTGTGGATAAACATTCTGATCACTGTATGCACTGGTGGGCAAGCAAGAGTGTGAGTGTGAGTTTCAGCTTGCTCCCTTCATGGAGGCCATCCTCTATATCGACAGGAATAAAGAATCACAGACTAAGATCTTGTTCATTTAGTAGTTTTCATTTTTCTAACATTTCCCATCAGACTCATGAAGGGAAAGAAATCATGACATTTTGCTTCTGCCTTTTCAGAAGACAAGATGACAGTATTTCTTGGTTCTTGTGTATAAAATCACTGAAATGACATCAGAAGAGTGCCTCATCACTCTTCAGTCTGCTCAGTGTCAGATACACTTGTAAACATCCAAGGATCTATTCTGATTGCAATCTTTTTCTGGAAATGACACTGAATTATTTTTAAATATCCACCTTACATCCCTTTCAGTCACAATCACTTATTGACCATATTACAGCTGTTCTTAAGCTGAATGTGGTTCAACAGTAAATTACGAAAACTTATTAGTGTAGGGGTTTTGTTGTAATTGCTCCTGTAATTAACTGTCAAAAGTCTCAAAGGTCACTTCAGTATTTGGCCCACACTAAGGACAGCCCTGCATGTCTAATGCCCCTTTTACACGGGCTGTATTTCAGAAGTCTGGCACTACTCCACTGTACTCTGCTCGGCTCAATAAAGAATGCATCGCGTTTACACCGGCCAGTTTGCTCGGTAGCAGAGAAACGCCTCCTCGTGTTGCAGGGGGCGGGGCCGTGGCGCGGGGGGTGTGCTACCGAAACTTAGGGCAAGTTGTGTAAACAACGGAAGCACTACGGACAACGTTGGCTCTGTGTTGTTGCTGTTTTTTAAACTTATGGGAATTCTCCTGAGACTTCAGGAAGAGAGGCGCAGTGGAAGAAATGCTCTGGATGCCGCGATTGTTGCGCGGAGTAGGACAGCTGTTATCTGCTGGAGATTTCAGGCTTTACAGCGCCTTCAGCTGGGGGACAGACGGCAGAAACGTTGCAGGGTAAGCTAACGCTGTTGTTTATATTCCTACCATTCGCTCTTCATGCTTGCATCTGGTCACACCCACGACCAATGAGTGAACAGGAGCTAAGCTTGCGCCACCAACAAAGCAGGGCCGGCCCGGCTGGCCCAACTCCGAAGCAGGGACCAAAAAAGCAGGGCAGACCTCGAAAAAATGCAGATGTAAACGCGCGCAAAGCAAGCCGAGTAGAGTGGAGCCGGGACCATTAGAGCCCGTGTGAAAGGGGCATAAGATATGTATTTTATATAACTTGTTGCACTTATTCCCAGCTTTGTTTGTTTTGTTATTTTTTTTCTTCCTTTTTTTCCCAATGCTCTGCATGTAGACAAACTTTTTTGAAGTTAGAAAACAGAGGAGACTTTGAATTTCAATCTTTTGTACAAGTTACTACTCTGCAGACCCCTGCCTTCATGCTTTCCAAGCACAACCTCAATCTCCTCTTGCTTATCTATAAACTCCCTCAGGCTCAACTCCCTATGGCAGAGCCTGGCAGAAATTCTGAGGCTACAGCTACTTGGACAGTTTTCATTTGAAAGACAGTCTATGAATTCTCCCCAGACTCATTTGTATTTCTTGGGCTTCACTTCTTGTGGGCTTTAACTACACTCCTAAATGTGAATATACTAGTAAGGATAAAAGACATCATTGCTGTGGGCTTTAACTAGGTTTGTGAAGTTTAACCTCAATTTATACAATGTAGCAGTATGCAGTTTTCATCTGGAAGCTAGAAGATGACATTGCAACTTTATTTGCCTAAACAGCTCAATTTACCTGAGGTTTTCAGAAATCTTTAGCGATGGGCTACGTTCACTCTGCAGGCACAAGTGGCCCAAATCAGATTTTTAAATTTTTTTATGACAGCCTGAATGTGACAAATCCGTGTGTCTTCTTATTCAGCTTCACTTTATCAGTTCAACATTGATGTCGCACTCTGTTGAAACACTTATTCACTCACCATGAGTGTGCTACCTGTTTCAAAAATGAGCCTTGTGTCCTTGGTGTTTTACGGTATGTTGGATATGTAAGTGGATGTTTCAGTGCCATTTGTTCAGTCGTGTTAAATAACGAAATACCCCCCACCCTCACCCATCTTCCAGCAGAACACTGTTCCTTTTTTTAGTGTTTGATCCCTTGGTTGTTTTGCTTTCACATTCTGGCTCTTGTTCTGTTTGGAAATAGACTTTATACTCTGGTATTGGGTGTTTTTTTTATTGTTTTTCTATGAATAAGACATGTGTAGCCTCAGGCACATCACACTCACCTTGCACCTTTCCACTGTAAACGCTGGTGGTAGAGTAGGCTTTATATATGCATGCTGTTGCAAATGCAATCACGGACACACATCAACAAAATTGGCTGCCTGAGAAACATTAACATTAAGGAGTTTGCTCACACACCTTGTGACTCACTTTGTGCGTTTATGTGTGTATGTTTTCTATTAGCAATAGATAAAATCATATATTTTAAAAAACTTTTCAGGACCTCACCTTCTTTTGTCTTTTAAATAATAATGTGCATACACATTGAGAAGTTGCAATGACTTTGTGTTTTGCTTTTGTATTAGGCTCCCTACCATGTTTGTATGAAATTTATTCACCTGGTATCATTTTTACATATTGATGAACAGTAAAATTAAGTCAGAACTCAACCATATAAAAATAATTATGCGATTTCTTGGCATATTCTTAGCTAGAAATTGTTTTCTGTAATTCCGAGGTAGTTTTTTAAAACATTTTCTTTATCTCAGTCCACTTATTTACAGAGTGAAATATGAATTTAATTTTAATTTTTTGTTAACTTGACTGTCTTAAAGAAGTAGTTCTGTTTTAAGGTTTTTATTTCAGCATTTGTTAGTTTGCTAATTTACATGACGTATATCTTACAATATCTGATTCTACTTTCAATTTTCTCTCACTGTGTGTATCAGCGTGCGCACAGATGCATTTTAGATCAAGCACTCTGTATACAAATTTAGAAGTTCGTAAGATTTACGTAGAAAGGAAAAAATACCAGGCTGTGACGTGTGTGAGGTCCAGTTTAAAATAGTTCTTTGATATAAATACATGTATTTCCTGTAACTCATTTTGGAAACCTCAATCTCTTCCTTTTAAATTATACAAAACATTATTTATAGGATTCCCCTCCTCCATCTTTGTTGTACTTTTAGTTCTGCACTTCACCTTTTGCTTTCGTCATGTTCTTTCCCTATCCTTCACTGTTTTCTTCAACTTCTCTTTTTCACTTCACCTCTTTCTATTTTTTGCTTGTAGTTTATTTGCAATAATTTCTTTGTTGTATATAGAATTTCATTTAGCCATTAATCAAGAGCTCAGGTTGGTGTGTGGATTTTTATTCGTGTGTGGATGTTGTTTTACTGTATGTTGGCATTAATGTAGAAAAGACTCTTCTCTTGTGTCTGGACCATTCAGAGATAGAAAACAAAGCACACAAATTAGAATGAAGTCATGGTTAAAGAAGCATTTTTACCTATCTCAAAGCCTCAAACCTCTGTGCAACGTCAGTTGTGTTATTAGCAAGAAGCAAACAAATGATGCCATGTCGGCTCGGACATTTCCCAGATTAACAAGGTCTGTGTCAGAGGTTGGGGAATCAGGACATTCTGATGAGAAATGGGCTACTAGAACAAGACATTCATGGACACGGGCAGAGAATGTAAAACTTTTGTAATGTTACTGTATGAGCAAGCCTAGAGAGAGAGTCTACATGGAAATGATGTGGGATACTCAACATCCAGATTGTCTCAGAAACAACTTCAACCCCAGTGTTTCAACATTCGATAGAAAAACTGCTACCACATGTAGAGATTGACGAGATACAACAAAGACGCTGCGACAAAGGGGAGCCAAGATTACAGGCCAGGGGGGATATATCATCATTCTCACCATTCAAGTATGGGTACTAAACCCCATTGAAAGCCTCAATAACTGAATGTAAGGGCAGCTGACCTGAGACTGAAGATTGTGACCAAGCTGGACACCTATGACCTGCACCACTTGCCAAGTGACATAGTACCCTCTGAAAGTCTGCTAGAAGATGTGAGTGCCAGAAGACCCCAGAAAGGGACAATTCTGTCCAACTACCAGCCAATCACATGCCTCTGTACAACATGGAAGCTTCTGTCTGGAAACTGCGCAACATCAAGAGCCTTTATTGAGAACTCAACGGGAAAGTTACAGATGGCTGTAGAGGCCAAGTCAAAGCCAATTGCAGAAGTTATCATCAAGTATGGTATATAACAAGGTGATGTTCTGTCCTCATTCCTGTTCTGCGTGAGCGTGGACATTCTCAGCCAGATCATTGCAAAGTGTGGCTAAGGATTGGCTAAGGAGTGGCTAAGGACTTTTTGTCACAACAAAAAATAGTGGCTGGTAAAATATTTGAGTGGCTGGTAAAAAATTTTGTCCACCAGCCACTATGGTTGGTGGACAAAATTTTTAATTTCCACCCCTGGCGGTAGGTAAGATGCAGGTAGACAAAGCATACATGGAATTCCATAAGCATGTGGCCAGGATAATTAACAAACAAAAGTAGGCAGTGGTGATAGATGTATCAATCCCAAGAGATTGTAACATCACTTGGGATGTCTCTCTTTCTCCTATTTGACCTTTTTCCAATTGAGAGCTATGGCCTTAAGTTTAGAGGAGCCTTTTTTCATCCTTAGCTGTGGACCACTCCAGTGCATGCTGGAAGTCAAGTTGAATTTGAATTGATCTTGTTTACTTTTCTGTTTAGTGCCCAGAGGGGACTTTTTATGATTTGACAACATTAAAATAAACTATGTCAAATTGAATTAAAAGCCTTGTGATTTTTTTTTTTCCCTTTTATGCCTATAGTCACACTGTCACAGGTGTGGATAATTAATCCAGTTAATACGATAAAGCCCATGCATCAACCAGGGACACCTGTATTGATACTGCAAAGACAGTTGGGATGCAGAAGGGTGTAATATTTATTTGTTTCTTTTTTTTATTTTCAGTCAGTTGAAACTCACCAATTAACCAGCATGCATGTTTGTGGTGTTTAGCCAAAGTGCATAAAATGCTGTATACACTCAGGCATGGGCACCACACTAACTCTTTACAGAAGGAACTGCCCAGTTGAACTCAAGACCTACTTGCTGTGTCAATAGTGCTAACCACCTGGGGTTTAACACATTATGCAATTTTAGTTTTGTGTGCCAGAATACTCCTTTTGTTGTTGACTCAACACGGTTGTAAATAAATTAAAGTCATCTGTAGAAAATGACATTTTTAAAGGTCCATTGTCCTCTTGTCAGTTTTTGTACGAGTTTGTTTTAATATTTATGGAAGCAAGTAAAGGTTTGGCAATGCTAGCCTTTCTCTTGTGTCCTGCTGTAATGACCTCTGTTGGGCTATCTGAACCATCTCTTAAAGCTTTTGAACTGTTTTGGTTCATACTGGCTTCACAAGATTGATCTGCAAATCATGTAGCGGTTGTAGGTTTGTCACTATGTTTTGCCTTTTGTTCAAAGTTATGCTTCTCGTTTTTGTTGATGTTTTACAGTTTCTTCTGAAAAAAATGATGGACCTTTTATTATTAATGTCTTAGCCAATTATAGTTCAACTGTCAATCCCCTTGCAAGTCAAAAAAGGCACACTGATACATTTATTGATGCATTGGAGAGTGTAAAAACATGTCTTGGGTTATTTACAGTAAGAACAAGATGTTTTCACTCCGTATACGGTGTGTAAAATTTATGAACTACTGGGATTCATATGTCCCAAATGTTGGCAGATATGCAGTTCAAGTTTTGAATGCTTGTTTTCTTTTTCTTTGTTCAATCCATGTAACTCTAAAGAAAAACAGAATGTACTAACACCTGAAGTAAAAACACATACATAACACAGTAAATATCACATTTTCTACAAGGTTTTCAGCAACTTGAGGTCCGACGTTCTGTCTGTGTTGCATTATCTTCTCTGTTGTGTTGGGCATCACTTTCTCTGTTGTGAATAAAGTGCTAACTTAGCACCACTTGGTACACAACTTGGCACCACTGCTTATTCCTTTTATCCTGATGGAAATGCAAATAAAAAAAACATGCTACAGGCAACAGTTCTGTAGCATGTTTATTTATTTTTTTAAAAATTGGTTGAAATATTTGATATATTTAGTGCAAAACTTAACTTAATAAACCTATTCTTTATGGTATTACCAGTATAAGTCAAAAGGTTGGGCCCATCAACACAAATAAAATTTCAAAGGAATAAATGATCAATATGCCACACTTCTTTAAGTCTTTTTCAAATTGAGCATAGGTTTAATAACTTGACTTGTGTTTATTGATTCTAAAATACACCGCAGCAGTGTATATGTTTTTTAATCAAACATTCGACTATTTGTGAACAATGATTTACATCATTGATCCGTTGACAGAAAATGATACTGTCTCCTTGGTCTCTAGGGAATACATTGGTGGGGAAAAGCAGACAGAAAGGCTAACAACAAAGCAAAAAGGAGGACAGATGCAGACAGAGATGCAGACAGAGATCGATTCATTTAGCTGGGCCTCACATCGAAAGACTTTTTCTTAAGTTGGGTTGTATAAAATAATTAGAAGCAGTTACCTGTGTGGAGAGAAATGAGCATTAAGATTGCTGACGCACGTTTGATAGAGTATTTGTCATCAAATGTGTAAATGACCACAAAGTTTGTAAACTCAAAAGTGTACATGGCACTGTATTTTGTCATCTTTTCTCTCAGATGGATGAATTTTATTATTTTTGATTTTAAGATTAGTGGATTTGTATGATCTCGGTAATGAGCATTATGAGTTACTCTTAGCCCTTTTTTGTAATACGGATAATAATGATAATAAAGAACATAAGAATTGCCCCTAACGTCTGCATAATAATTCAAATACGATGAGACCAGTAAACGGTAAAGAATGTGGCGTGACATGTGGGTCAAAATGGGCTTTATTTAATACTGATTTGCTTCTTAAGACTTTATGGATATGTTTTAGATGAAATTTCAAACTTATCATGCCAAGAAATTTAATCTCATGAAAACACTTTCACGGTTGACAACATCTATATGTATCTGTACTTGTGAATTCCTTTTACAGTTGCTGAATTAGATAATTTTACTTGTTAGTAATTTGTTTCTGTCAAATCGCTTTATTTTACACATTTCTGAGTTGACCATATATCAAGCAGCTTTATTAACTCACCCTCAGAATAAAATAGATTTGTGTCATCCGCATATACAAATGTTATTGTAACAAATACCTTACAAATAACATTTATATACATAATAAACAGTTTGGGACCCAGTGCTGACCCCTGGGGGACATCACATGGAATGTCCAAGCACAATGATCTATATTAACCCAACTTAACAAATTGTTTCCTGTTCCTTAAAAATTTTAGATCAAGGAACATTAGTTTTTTCTCATTAACCCCTTTTGAGCATCATAATGGGGCTTTTTTCCCCCTGTCTCTAATTCTACCCAGCTCTCATGCTGAGTGTGCCAACTGCTGTCTACTGTAAGTAACACACTAACTATTCAGTACTTTATATTACAAGACTGAGAAAAATATTCCTGTAGGCCATTTTAAAGCTAACTTCTGCTAAAGTTGTTTGCCTTTCTAGACATATAAATGCCAAAACTAAAAGTTAACAAGAGTTTAGGATTTTCTCTCGTTCATTAGCTGTCAATTAGAGCTGGAGGATATCAATGTGAAAGGATGTCATTAACTGTTATTATAATAAATATTTCAGGGATTGATTATTTTGTCAATGAATCTGTAGATTTATTTAAAAATAAGCTATATATGTTGCACAGAATGTTTTTTCTGCACTTACAGACACTTCTTACTGCAATTAAATAAAATTTACCTTGAGTAGTTTTTATGTATAGTCACAATTAAGGTACATTCATTAGAAGCATCCATCTCAAGTAGCAATCACACTAATTGCAATCAAAGAGATAAAATGCTACCTTGTGTTGGTACCACTTTGGACTGGACGCATAGACTTGGCACTTTTTGTTGATATGGTAAGTCATTGACGTTATGAATGTTGCAATAAACTAATTCCTTTTTGGACACTTTTCTTCATCTGCTATAGTCTTTTTCTAATTGTGAGATATTAGTTTCTTTATCCCTACTTTTACTTTATTTTCAGCAACATTTATAGTGTTTTTCATTGAGGTTAAAACTACTTTAAAACCAGACCAAGATGCACTATATAATGTTTAACAGCCTAGTTAAAGTAAAGACAACTTTGTCCTGAAAACATTGTTTGTACCCACATAAGGCCTCTGTGTTGAATCTGATAAATATACTTTTATTAAAAGTAAAAATAATGTTGCGACTGTTTCATTTATGCACAATAAACTTTAAGTTTACCACAGGTTTTGTGGAAATAACACCTAAAACTGTTGTTTAAATGAAGAACATTTTACTTGTGTTCACGAGTCTTATACATTTTCGTACTTTGAAAGAGTCATTGCACTTTTGTATCATTACCAATCAGCTCACAGTCAAGTCACAGACTGTAACTCTTATGCTTAAAGTGTACATTATAAAAGGTAAGAATAATTAAAAAAAATGGAAAAGCTAAAAAATGGTGCAGTTCTTTCTGTTAGGATGAAAATATAGTAAAGGAACAGCCTCAAATATTCAGACAAATTATAAACATATTGCAGTCAAAAGCACCTTTAATTCTGAAACTAAAGGTACGTTTGACATAAAGCATAATTTAAATGTTAGATCAGGCTCCTACACTGTGGCTTTATATAATAATTATAAAGTAAGGCACATCTAAATTTCTGAAATTATCACTCATTTTGTTTTGTTCATGACTTCTCACCAATTGTTGTTGTTTCTATACTAAGCATTCGTGTCTCTTCTGTCTAAAATCATTAAGGTATCGGTGTACTTTTGTTTTAGATTTCATTGTAACTTTATCTGGAAAAAAAACAAGCTTTGAAGAAAACCTTTAATATGGATTGCTGTCTGTGTCTTTGTCTCAGGGAGACTATGATCCACTCAAGACCCGAGTTGTTCACCTGAAAATGAACCCCACCTCAGCTGCTAAGCAACAACGGCAGCAGGAAGTGGAGTCTCTTCAGGAGGAAGTGACACGGCTCAGGGAGCTCGTGCGTTCCTTGCAGGATGGAGGCATGATGGGCCTTTCACATGACGACTCCGGCATGAAAAATCCCAGTCTCAGCCTCAGTTTACCTCCATCAAAGGAAGTGCAGGGTAAGATTCACGACACAGGCACACATTTATAGACTCTTTTACATTAAAATGTCTCAACTAAAATAATTGTTCCTGACATTACATGAGATTGCATATTCCTTATAATAGCATTTTGTTTAAGAAATGTTTAGGAACACAAAGTCATCTCAAAGGACATTTTAAAATAGTCAAAAACTTCCTACAGAGCGAGGCTTGAAACTCAGCTGATCCTGAAAACTCTTACTATGTGTTCAACATATGGAAGTTAAAAAGTTTCTGCTACCAAAAACCTTTTCTTTTTGAAGAAGTATTTCTGGGAAATGCTTCATTAAAATTGTAGGTTCCTCAGGCCCCTGTCTTCATAGTTTAGTGTGAGACAGGCAGTTAGGGGAAGGGCGCGTAGTTATGGCAGGGTTAAATATGAAATTGGGCAGGTCATTGGCGAACGTCTGTTGGCCAATTTGTCTTCTGAAGTGCAGTTCTTGCTGTTCTCTCTGACTTTCTCTCCAGCTCTCTGGTACAGTGTCTCATTTCTCCCCTGAATTCTTGTATTTTAACTCAGACTTCTTTTTTCTTTTTGCACTACTGTTCATTACCATCTTCATTGTCATTTTCTTTTGTCCTTGACACATGTAATGTCATATAAAAATAGTTGAACTTCCAAGCAGTCTCCTACTTTTCAACCATAGAAAATCATGCCCATACAATGTCCAATTCCTGTATTTACCTTCAGACAAAAGTAAGTCCATTTATTTTAAATTATTGAGATTACTGTAAAAAAAAAGGTCTCTGATTTTACAGAAAAGTGTGTTTACTTGAGTGTAATTCTCCAGAATGTCTCCTGCCACATTCACATCATGTCAGTCATGTTTTTTTTTTTTTTTGGATTTTTTGAAAGGGACTGGTATAAAAATATCTTTTAAAAGATGGAGTGAATACTGCAGAACTTTATTGCACGTGCGTTAAAATGTTTACATATATAAAAGTTAATATACATAAATGAAATAGAAAATTTAAATTTTTTATTGTTTTCAGCTGATCTGCCTTAATCCTATTAAGTCAGCATCTCAAGTTTTACACATATTGTGTATTGTGAATGGATTAGCTTTTGTCCTTGCTGGAAGCTTCCTTACCGGTACTTTTGGAGTGAATATTAAATCTATGTATTATTAAACATAGGGCTGGGTGTTGTGACCTAAAACTTATATCATACCATTTGTGGGCTTTATCGCAATATACAACATATACTAGAATATGTTCAAACCCACCTTTAGTCACTGTATCAATGTTTAATTCAACACCATAGCTTAATGCAGACTGTTGTTCCCTCACTGGGATAAAAAAAACAACAAACATAACAACTGTCCTTGTTGTTGTAGCTCCAGAACATAAGTTAAGGTGCAGTCTGCCAACGTTATTTAAACACAGAATGCCATAAAGTGCCAGTGTAATTACCAAAACAAGCATTATAGCTCATGTGGGAACAAACAGAAATACTTCCAACTAATAATCACACCATCACACTTAGATGCCATTTGATGACAATGGACCAGTTCAAAAAATAACAGCCACAAACACAAAACCAAGTAAATGACAATAGTTGATATAGTGTGAGAGTGCACACATGAGCTAAACACACATCAACACAGTGTGCAATGACCAGCGATTAGAACTGTGACCTATTAAATAAATGCCACATTTTGGTAAAGAACAGTTCTTACACAGTCATTACAGATTTAAAAATACAAAAATAAAGAGTTGTGACCAGAATAATTAAGTGATTGATTTTGAGGCATAATAATCACTGTTACAGATAAACTTTTACACAAGACAGCGGTGCAGCAACCACATTAAAAGCATTTAGCACAGCGAACAAATTGCCTACCTATTCATGCTGACAATAATTAACAACAAATCAACCCTCCAACCCTTTTTGACATAAATATATTTTTCTTTATATAATGCAAGGCCAACTCTGACAGTTGTTTTGGCAGTTACATGTTAGCGTAGTTAAACGTCTCGGCAGCCTGCGCCCACTGGAGTTTTTTCACAGACCGCATCCATTGAACTTTTTGTCCTCCTCTTGTAGCATTATCAAGCAAATAGTAGCTTTAAGAAAGCCATGATGGCGATAAACTGACTTCTTTAGGCTTTCTAAATCAGGAATGCTATCTCTTGTCGAGATCCTTAAGCACAAAAAAAGATCAGCCAGTTCCAGTAATTAAGCTGCGTTTGTCTTCCTTGCAAAATTGAAACCAGTCCTGGATGATAGATTCAGCACCGTTTCTCTTCAGGGACAAGTCAGTTTATTCATTGACTGTCTCCAGCTGCCTGCTAACTTCTGTTGAGCTGTATCCTTCACCTCTAAACACTGTGACCGCTGGAGAATTTTCCGGATGAGTAGGAGTCGGGGGGAAAGGGAGGGGAAAGGGATTGCCAGAGTGAGTTGTGATGCATTCAAAGAGCATGGAAAAAGATACATTTCTAGTGAATTTGATGCAGATGGCTTAAAAAATTGCAGTTAAAATAAGTTTTTGCTCGTCACAAACAGTTGTTTTGCAAATTGCACGAGTAGTAACACTCGATAATTTCCAAAGGCCTGACTTGTAGTCAAGTGATCAACTTGGACTTTTGTAATCATTGGTATTTTCCCCCTACCTGCTGTTTTAACTGAAACAGTATTTAGATGGGTGAGGAGTTTTACACATTGTTTATTTTTATGTGCAAGGTGATCAGAACAGAATGTCACAGGTTTTATGATGTAGCTTCATTTTAAGCCTTCTGTTTTTTTTTGTTTCATCAGTAAAATGATTTATGCCTACCTTAATTTTTTAGGTAGTTTTTTTTTAAAAAAAAAAAAGCTTTTTGCATTAAATGGAAACCGTTTGGGACAAATTAAAGGCAAAAGTCAGCATTTTCATAAACTTGACTAGTAATAAGCAGCTTTAAATGCTTTGAATTATTATTTCAATATATGTTCACTCGAATATTTATTTGTGACTTTACAAACATTGACATGTTACTTATTCTGTGCATGACCATTTGTCTGTATATTAGCAGAAAGTGCTGCTGTAATTTGAGAATTTATGGCCATTTTCAGAGTTGTTTGACGGCTTTCATAAGGTGACAGTTTTCCGCAGTCTTGAAGACTTGAAACACTTTAGGAGCATTGATTGACACTTGAGTGGAGCCCAGTCACCCAGGAAAAAGACGAGCACAAAGACACACACACACACACTCTCTGACTCTGAAGTTTGTACTTTCTAGCTGTTCTGTTCTTAGAAATGGCTGGCTAAGGAGGCTTGATGTAGGGTTGAATCAAGGGCTGAATAAATTATTATCAATATTTATCAATCATTTCTGGGTTAGAGGCGTGTTTTTTTTTCTAGCATTGGGTGTTGAGTACAGTGTAAGGTTTTATCAATATAGATGCACATGGAAGAACTAAAATGCTTTTGTCCTTTAGAGAAAAAAAACAGAAGCTAAGCTTTTCAGACATGTTGAGCATGCTTCATGTTTGTTTTGTTTGTTTGTTTGTTTTTTGTGTTTTAATAGCTTTTTCTCCTGAAACTCAAAGGTTCAATCCTTACATCTATTACCCATACGAACAAGATGCATCATTTGCATGAATCTTCATTTTAGAACTGGAGCAACAAATGAGTTTCATTATCAATGATCTTTTTTTACTTTGTCACCTTCAATTCTTTGTAGGTTAGGAAAAGTAGAATTTTGTGACCCATTTTCAAGTTTTAGAGGTTGATTTTTAGAAGTATGGGTTTGGACATGCAAATGTATTGTTTATTGTAATTTTTACAGAAAATAAAATTATCAAAGCATTCATATTTTTAAAACTTATACATACTTTTATTGCAGTGAGTGTTGCTGGGGAGAGGGCTTGTTTGGGTTTCTGTCCTGGACCTGTTACTTTAGCCACCGGGCCACAGAAAAGTGGCAGGAAATGGATGGATGGAAAACATATTCATATCCCACTTAAAAAATAAATCTGTTTCAGAAATATGAAAATGTGGTTCATTAAATCAAACCATAGATTTGTACAATGAGTTTTAACTTTCTTTCTTTTAAGTTCTTTCACATATTTGGTAGAAGTTTATGTTTATACATGCACACTGTATATTTATCATGACTCACCTCAGCCCACACTGAATTATCTTACAGAAATTAAGTCACCAAATTAATTGTGAATAATTGCAAATTGAATTTCAAGAAATTACGTAAATTGATGCCTTGTTCTGTTTCTCCTCTTTAAGATGAGCTCCCTGATAAGGTACTCAGCCGACTGCTTTATTCACTTTTCCCTCTGTGCATAATAGTATTTTTTTTTTAGACTTGAGCAGATGGATTGCTGCAGGGCGAATATATTTGATTTGAAGCTGCCCATCTATGCTGCATGAGTCTTGCGAGTTGTGATGTGGAGTTGCGGGCGCCCATAGAGAAGAAGTCTTGCACACATAGCTGAAAATTAATATGTTGAACATCCTGCCTGCACTTGTACTTTAAGATTTATGTCACTAAAATATAACTAGTTGTCCCTGCACTACATTTCCTTTGCAGCATCAAATCACTCAACTGATATATATTCTTTCAACCTTTGTGTTACAGATTTACGTAAGCAGATGGAGAGCTCAGAGCTGAGGAACCAGAGGCTAAAGGAGGTGTTTCAAAAAAAGATTCAAGAGTTTCGCACAGTATGCTACGTCCTGACTGGTTACCAGATAGATATAACAACCGAGAACCAATACAGGCTCACCTCGGTCTATGCAGAACACATGGAAGACTCCTTGCTCTTCAAAAAGGTGCGTAATTGTACAAAATGTTAGACAAAAAGGAACAAACATTTTACTGGTTCCAGTGCTAAAAGTAGAAAACATATTGTACTTTAAACACTGCATTTACAGTAATATACCTCAGTGTTTCTAAATGTCCCATGATTATTATACTCATGTTATCAAAGTTTGAAACAAAATCTGTTACATTTTTACTTGTGGTTTCATTATAAACACATCTTTTCCTACATTTACACCAAGCATCTTCCTTTGTTTAGCATTTTAGCGCCACTACAACAAACCCCTGGAAAAAAGTAAACAAAAAATAGCAAAACCCTTATTTACTTTTGCAGTGTGTTATTTAAATTGGGGAAGAACAGAAACACTGGAAACAAAAAACAAAAAGCAATGGCTCATTCAAAACATTTGGTTAAGTCTAACATATTTTTGTAACTTTATTTTACTTATGTGGGTAAATTGTTCTCGTTATGCTGGCTTCCCCTGGTGGCAGACGATACGTTGTTTCTGGTTCGCAACAACTTCCAACTTGTGTTTTCTGCCACGGAGACCGCTGTTGCAGTCTGTCCTGGCAATTAAATCCCTGGTTTTACTTTTGCCAGCTCGACTCTTCCTCTGCTTTATGACAGTACACATCTGCCTCCTGTTTGTTGTGCTTTTTTTAGGCTTGTTACCACGGACCAGTATTATTTCTGAACATGTGCTCAAACACTCGTCTTGGTGGAGATCTTTGTTTTTTTGGTTTTTTTTTTTCATTTTAAATGAGACCATGTAGGTGTGGAAGTGTGCAACATCTGCACCTGCACATCTAATGAGATTAGATATGGCTGCAGGTAGCTGTGAGCTACTGGCAGCGTTTCTGAGAGCATATGCACCGTGATCATTACACAGAAGTGTGAAGTTAAACTGGGAACTCAGTCAACATACAACTTCCTACAGGCTGTAGCAGCTGTGTTTGTGCTGATACCTGTGCCGCTGAGCTCTCACAAGCAGTTTTCACACATTGGTCGCGAGTTATCGGTGAAAGGACGTTCTTGTGAAGTCGGCTCCGTTTCTTTTTTGCAATTCAGACATTCAACACAGAGACAGTTCAGAGTCGTGATGCATAAAATCACATAAATTCAGCCTTGAGGAATCAGGAGAGCGGCAACAGTCTTGTAGGTTAAAATGATGCAAGGCTTCTACTGCCCCCACTTCACACATCTACCTTAACTCAACTCTGTGACTACATCTGTGGCTGACTCAAAGGATTATCAGTGATGGATCAACCTCTGCCCTCCCCCCATTCTGCTTCAGTCGTTTTACATTGATTCTGAAACATGATACCGAAATATCAGGCCCATCTTGAGAAGTGATGTGAGAAAGGTGCAATAAAATGACTCGACATGTACATTTAATCCATCAAAATTCATTTCTCCACCAATTTTACTGCATCCCTCAAATCTGTGTTTATGTAATGTTTTTTTTATGTTATATGTTTATGCCTGACTAAACCATGCAGCAATATGCCAAAAGTGTCTCCTTTAGTGTGTGTTTTAAAGTGAGTGGCGTAATGCTGTGTGTGTGAGAAAGAACTAGAGTGATGACAGGCCAGTGTCATGGCGCCTTAATCGATTTCTTCTACCTTGGACTCATTGTTTGGGTTAAATACAAACTGTATTTGTGATTATATCGTAGCTGCTCTACAGATAAGGGACGCGTTTACGTAGCTTTAAGGAAAACATCCTGTTGTGGTCCCGTTTTACTTTTTCATCTCTCCATCCTGAGCTGTTACAGATTTTACCTCATCTCTCTGTTTTTGTGCATATCTGTTACTCTGATCTGAACAGGTAGCGATGGCTTTTCAGTGCGTTGTTGCTAGGTTGAGTTATTATAGAGGTAGAAGGCAGTTTTATTATCTTGGCAGTTAATTAACGATGGTCATTAGTGCCTTGCCCAAAGACTTTGTTGAGTGGTGCTATCATAGAGTATAGCAGACGTGTACAAAATAGGGGGATAAAGTTGTGCTTGTGTGAGTTTGGGCGTTTTGTTCCTGCTGGTGTGTCCAATCTACCCCATTGAAACCCACCTGCGACCCTGCCAGAGGAGATAATTCACTGTCAATATTTATTAACCTCAGACTGTGTCTATAAAAACACAAACAGACACACACATTTTCACAATGACCTCTTGACACACAGTCACACTCAAATGCACACATACTGGCCACAATCTCAATTCTCCATCTCTTTGACACCAAGCAGCACCTCAGAGCCTCCTGCCCACCCTTTTATGCATACAAATGTACAGAGACCCACATAAATAACCTAAGAAATGCTAACACCTTGTATATTGGCATTCAGTGTGTCCACGCTGTAAGTGTATAACATGCACGTAGTAGCCCGTGGGAGCAGAGAGGCCGTTACCTGTAATGTAGTGTAATACTCACATGTACTTGAACGCCCACGCCTAAAGGAACACAAAAAAACACAATATTTATAACATGCACGACATGTTTTTAAAACACGTGAGCGAGTGTAATCTGAGTTGTGAGAATATAAGGTGATCTAATTGCAGAATGAGGCTAGAATAAGCAGCAAAAAAAAAAGGATATTTTGGACTGAAAGCAAAGAAGACTTTACAAATAGGATTCCAACGGTGTTCACCTCAGCAACAAGGTTTCCAGATAATCCTGCTAATATTCTCCTCCAGCAGAGGCAACCAAATCTCCCTCCCCCCCCCCCCCCCCCCCCCCTTCTATGATATAAGCTGTTTAACCTGCAGCACATTCCCCCGCTCTCTCGTGTTCGCCTGCATTCATCATTGTATGACACTGTTTTAGATGTTTTCTTCAACCTTCAGTCACGTTAACTTTTCATCCTTCTGGCATTACTTTAGTTTGTGGGGGAAAAAATGATTCTGACTATTCAGCTTCATCTCAGCTTGAGCATTAACAAAATCTCCCTCATTGTTTGGTAATTACAACTAAAATAAATGTTTTTTTTTGTCCGTCTGTTCTCTGGCTTCAGATTTTTTTTAAACATTTAATTTTCTCTAATTAAAACCTTTAAATCCCATGTTATGTGAAGAAAAAAAACTAAACAATGATCATACGTTTTGCAGTGTTTTGCTAAAACGAACAATTGTTTTAAATGATTAATTAAACCGTTGTTTTAGAATATTAGATTAAGATATTAAATCTGCATTTTCTGCAGTTTCAAGATCCTTTTATGCTGGTTGACAAAATGCTGATACCTGCTAACATTCTGCTTTTGAGGTTTTTATTTATACTAGTTTCTCCAATAAATCCGCAGTAGTTCCAGGTATTTTGTCATCTTACACACAGATCCACATTTATGAAGATACAAATGAAGTCAAATCAAACTTTATTAATAAAGCACTTTTAATTACATCTTTGCAGCAGTTAAAAGAAAACCAAACAAAAATAAACGAAGTTACAAGCAGGATAGTACACAACAAGAGGGTGCTGCAAGAGTGTGTACAGCTCACTTTTTTTTCTTTTAACGAGGAAAGCAGCTTTAATGATGCAACGTGTCTCATTGAAGATCTGAAACTGACACCAACAGGTAGTAGACAACATAGTTCAAACAGAAAAATATTTACGTGGCTAGCGTGTCGCGGTCAGCCCTGCTCTGTCGGCTGACTTCCAGGATGGAGTCATATTTAATCATCTAGCCTAATTATTTTAGAAAGTAGGGCTTATCAGAAAAGGTGTTCTCACACATCCTGCAGAAAACAAAGTAATGCCATTTCTTCGTGTTGTTGTAGCTCACAGTCTGTTCCCAGAGGAGATGGTGGTATTTACTGGACATAACTCCATTTCTGAGTACTTTGTAGACCTCAGAGCACTGAGAGTAAATTATTTACTACTGGCAGTAGGGAAGGGCTTCATAACCTTTTTGAGTGGTCATACCCATTTAAAAATAAAATCATTTGTCGTTAAAGAAAATAATATTTTGTCTGATTTGGGTTTTATAGTTCAATACAATAGCTTTTTTTTTCTCCTGGAAAAAAATAAAATAAAACTAGATATAAGAACACAACAACAACTTTAATTGAATACATAAAATAAATAAACTTGCATGCAAATAAATACTTACTAAAGAGTAGGTAATCATTTGTCCAGTAGTTCATGAGAAGTTTTGCTAACAGACAGGACTGAGAGTTAACAATTAATGGCAGTGATTTAAATAAAGATCTTGCACAGCCTGTTAACACTTGAAGGTGGAGGTGACTTTCAGTAAACACGCCAAATTTTTACTCAATATCTGAAAAACCGTTGGAGTTACAGTCATCTTTGTGTTTATTAAGGCTGATTACAGGGATTAAAGCTCTCCGTCGCCATGACAGATTACCGTCATTTGGAACGTGGCCAGGACGGATTTCTGTCATCTGTAAAAAATAGGAAGGGGAAAAACAAACGTGTTTTTTGTTGTGGTCTCGTTAAAGCCATCTGATCTAATTATTATACAGGGATTAAACTGATGCTGCTTTCAACAAATACAACGAACCAGATCCAAAGTTTTATCTAATCAGAGCACCTCTAGTGACTATTTTTCGAAAAAGCAATCAGCGACTTTTTCTGTTTTTTTTGAAGACTGATGTGAAATCAATTATGGTTCTTTCCAACCAGCAGCAGGCGCCGCAGAGGACCCTCCTCCATCCCTCAGTCCTCCGGCACTAAAACAACTTTGAGTTTCTCTTTTGGGTCACTTTTGCCAATCCCAAATCTGGATAAATAATTTGATTAAGTGTAGAAGGAAAAACTTTCAGTCAAAATATATATTATTTTTCTCTGATTTGATACCTGGATTAACTGTGGCAGCCATCTTGAATCAGGTTGACTCCAAAAGGTAATCTGTTGCAAATGTAGATCCAGCGATTACTTTCTATGAGTTTTGTTGAAATTCATGAGATATTTTGTCAACAGACAAATGAACATACACAACACACACATTGGTAATTACAACATTGCCTGCCTTTCATAGAGGTGGGCAATTAAAAATATAAAGTTTAAATGCTCTACAGTCTACAGTTCAGGTGCAGCAGGGATCTAAAGCAGCATTCCCTTTAGTTGTACCGCACAGCTATTCAGTTTATGTTACAGTGAAAGTTTGAGTGTCACTTCTCTGTATTCAGCTAAATCCAGATTGACTGCAATGTCACTAAAACAATGACTGGCCCAACACGTTTAAAGTTCCTTGTGTGCATTGTGGCATTATATGCTGTTTGTGTTTTAGAAGTGACTCTTTAGTCGTTCCTGTTGCCTGCCTTCAGGGTTTATTATAGTCAGCTGTCAATCAGTCAACAGTAGGTTATTGTGTCTCAAGAGCTGAAGGATCAGTTGCTTTGGTTTTTGTTTTGTTTTTTTGGTGACATTTTTGGTCTTTATGGAACATGACACAAATTATATAATAGCTTAAACACGAGACAAGAAAACGAGCTAAATCCAGAAGAAGAGAAAGTAAAGACTTATATAAAAGGTAACTCAGCAGTCTAAATTCATTGGAGTGACCATTAAGGGGATGCTGGAAAAGAAATAAAACAAAGATTTAATTTTTATTTGTATTTGAAGTATCTAGATGAGCTGTAACAAATCAGTGTGGGCAACTCGGTGCTCTCTCTTCTTTTTGATCAGTTTTACAAAATGATGTCAGAAGCCCAACAATGATTTTTATTTTTATTTTTTTAAGGTTTCACTGAGGTGAAGAGAGATGAAAAGTTGTGGGTTTCAGGGTTGACTGTCTGTGTCGTTCTTTTCTAGTAATTTACTGCAAACAAGAACCTGTTTGATGCCGAAGTTGCTTACATGCACATGGAAATGGAGCTTGATAATTAATAATGAATTAATGTTGAATTCAAATGAGTGTGATATTGGTGTTATTTAAAAAAGTGCGCTGAGAATGTTTGTGTCAAACTCTGGCTTGTATGTAATTTATATTTTTAGCTCACCCCCTGGGTGACGGGGCTGATTAGCATCAGTGATTAGGTATTTATGAGGCTCTGCTAATCAGTGAGATAAATACCTTAGCTGTCTAAGTGAGTGAATTATTTGAACATTTTTCATGCTCAAGTTTCAAGGAGAGGAAATCATTCCTTTAGATTAACTCAAGGTTTAAAAATTCAAGTTAACATTTAAAGATGGAGCTCTTTTGTATTTGTTTTATACTGTTTGTGGATACTGATTGGATTGTTGCAGACCAAAGAAAAAACACTTATCATTATTGCGGTTTTAAGGTTTGACATTCTTGTATTCTAGACTGATAGATAGATTGACTTTAGCAGAGTTTATTTAAAAAAATAAAGAAAGCAGACTCACTGCTTGGCCTGCCCACCCCCGCTATTGATCAGCTCATTAACAAATAAACAAAGACAGATGCAAAGAGACGTGCTATCAGCTGCACATAATGAAAATCTTGTAGATTTTCTCCATTGACTGACTTCTCTTTCACTTCCGTGCTCTTTCTCACTCTTCCCTCACTTCCTTGACATGGTCTCCTCTGTCATCCCTTCCTAATAAAAGAAAAAGGAAAGGCCAGCTCGTTAAAACTTACTCACAATTAACTGTAAAGTCTATCAGCTGAAGGAAGATGGAGGGACGGGATCTGAGGTGGTATGTCGATGTAGCAGAAACCATGAAAACTTACGATTTTACAAAAGCTAAGTAGACTCTCTGTAAAAGTGGAGGAAGAAAGAGGACAGCTAATAAAGTTCAGTTTATGAGCACTGTCTTGTTTAATGACTTGTCTCCATTTTATCAGCCACTCTGGAATGATTAACACCACATAAATGTGTGAATTCTTATAAGTGTGTGTGTGTGTGAGACGCTAAGCCAATGTAGTCCTCAAATTGAAAAAAAAACCCTTTATGTAGGAGGTGCTGGTAGCTAAAGCAGTGTCCATCTCGCCTGGTGAACAAAAAGTTTCCATATCTATATTTTGTAACCTATTGATATAACTCGTTACCTTTTATTCTTTCTCATCTGACTAAAAGGATTTAATGAAAACTTTAAGTTCCATTTAAACCAGTTTTAAGATTTTGTGACTGCGGAGGCCACTAGAGTCCAGTGAATCGAGACTCATCAGACCAGGCAATGTTTTTCCAATCTCTTACTTTCCGATTTTGGTAAACCTGTACGAATTGTAGCTTCAGTTTCCTGTTCTTAGCTGACACAAGGGACACCCTGTGTGTGGTTTTCTGCTCCTGTAGCCCAACAGCTTGAAGGTTGGACATATTGTGCCTTCAGAGATGGTTCTCTGCAGACTTTATATAAGCTACTGCCTTTCTCTCATCTCAAAACAGTCTGTCTATTCTCCTCTGACCACTGACATCAACCAGGCATTTTGTCCACCGTTCTTTGTAAACCCTAGAGATGATTGTGTGTGGAAATCCCAGTAGATCAGCAGATTCTGTAATACTCAGTCTCTCTGGCACTAACAACCACGCCACATTCAAAGTCATTTAAATCCCCTTTCTTCCATGATTGGTTGCTTGGTTTTAGCTTCAGCAAGCTGTCTTCACCACATCTAGATGCCATGTGATCGGCTGATTAGGAATCTGTGTTAACACAGTTGAACAGGTGTGCCTAAGGAATTGGCCAGTTAGTTTATAAGTTGAGTTTATTTTTTTATCTGTGTGTTGAGTCTTGGATGGATTGGATAGTAGGTTTAACCAAACTGTTGTCTTCAATCATAAGGTTTTTTTTTATCTTTTAATTTTTACTATCTAACAAAACAAACCTGGTTCTCATGTTCTGCTGCCAATAAGCAGGGCTGACAGAGGGGCAATGGAAGAAAATAAAGTGATTTGTTTTGATAGAAAGGCTCGATATTTGTCTGAAATTTGTTTTATTTTATGCACATAAGTGTAAAAAAGCACAAGTGAAATATTTTAGGAAAAAGCAACAAGGCTTTTTGAGACTGAATTTCCCTTTGCTCACTGACTGAAACAAAAGACCCGTTGATGTTTTGCTGATAGCTATGAAGATAAACACGATCAAAGCATTAATAAAAGTAAACACAAAGCCTGATGGGAATACAAGAGCAAATGAATAAATTAACGGCATTTAAGTGGAAAAAATTTAATATACAGTACTCAAACCGTCAGAGAGAAATCTGGGAGATAAAATCCCAGAGAGAGAAGAGAATGTTGACTCTGATCTGTCCTGACAGTCTTCTGTCCTGTTTGCCCTCAGTGTGTGTGTGTGTGTGTCACTGTGTGCACATTTGTGTGCCCATACTTGTTGGTCTCATTTGCTCCTCAGGTCATTGTTCTGAACATATGTCCTTTGTCTCAATGGTAACACAATACATAACAGCTACAAAAGTCATAAATATGCTCCCTTTTTAAAAAAAGCAAGATGCTGTAGATTGGGGATCACACACATTCCTAAAATACACCTATAAGAGTAAATGTACACAAGTACTAAACACAAGTTCATCTTTTCTGTAAACTCAAACCTCTTTGGTCACAAAGTTAAAAGTTCTCAAAATCATGTTTTTTGTCCCAGTTTTTGTTCTCAGACCTATTCAAAATCCAGTCAGCCATATTTTAAATTTTGCCATAGCTTTCTAAATATAAATGCTGTAAAAAGTCAAGTATTGTTTTTAACTCTACCAACTCATATTACGTCTGAAACTCCTACTATCTCTTTTTAGTGGTTGATCCTTAATGCATTTAAAGTGATGACTTGGGCTTGACAGAGCTGGAGTAAAAAAAAAATGTATGTATAAATGAATGTGGTGGAAATTACTATTAAAGACGAGCAGAACAAAAAACTTCATGAATGTAATAAATCAATCAAAAAAAAATTAGGTGAAGGTAAATTGAAATTGAAAATCAGTAATTTTCTTACTGTCTCTTTTGGTTTTAGGATATAAGAGTGCCAGATATTACCAGCTGTAACATTTCCAATGTTTTATGTATTTATGCCGCTGAAAATCAGGTTAATCAGTTCCTGGTTTTAAGTGTTTATAATACCAGTGACAAAATGTTGTACTCATCAGCTATTTGCTGCTCATACATATGAAGGACACTTTAAGATTAGTGATCAAAAAGCTGATTGGAATATTAATATGGATACGTTTGCTGTTGATTTAATTATTTTTTTGATGAGGTCTCTGTCGTATGTTGTTTTTCTCAATCCCTCTGACATCCGGCTGTCAAATTCAGAAAAATGCCAAAATCTGCATTTAAATTGAAAGCTATTAATCTGCATATTTATGATTATTTAATTAATTTGCCTTCTGTTTTCTTACCACTACCAACAATCAGCAGCTATGCTATCCAGTGAAACGGTGTCATTTGTGGGTGTGCTTTTTGTGAGACAGTTGTCTGCGTTGGTGTTGTTTGTGAATTAATGGGACCAGAGGAGGATGAAGGTTAAACAATAAAACAGACAGAACTATATGGGGGAAAAAATGATACAAAATTTGTAATGTTCACTATCTTTTTTCTTTTTTTTTTCTTTCCTGAATTGAAATAAATTGAATGGAAATCTGTGCAGCAGATGAAGGAATCAGCTAAACTGCAAGAGACAGAAAAGAAAAGTCTCGTCTTTAATTAGAACTGGAGAGCAAAGACAGAGGTCTGCTGATCTCTGAACTGCATGTCATCTTCTTAATATAGAGCCATCTGTCACATCTGAGGAGGAGAGGTCTCAACTTCACGAACCAGTGCAGAGCAGGTTTCCTTGTCCTTTACAAAAATGTGACCTCCTTCCAGTGCTTCAAGCACAAGGACCCGAAGAAGAGGCGTCTCAGTTTTCAAGGGTGTAGTAAATATTCAGACCTACACGTAAATATAAACTTTAACTGCTGGTAGTTGGAAAGTTGGGAAAATTAAACTAAATGTTGTCATCTGGTCTTAATAAGTTTTACTTTAAAAGAGAATTTCAGCACATGAATGTTATTTTTTTTGTGGGTTTTTTGCTTTTTTTAACTTTTGGAATTCAACTTTGTAAACCCCCACTCCTCAATTTAAAAAAAAAAAAGTTTTTGTAATAATTATATTGAAATTTATAGAAAAAAAAATTGTGTTGAAAGAGAAAATATGAGCACCAATTGGACATGCAGTAAAAATTTGATTTTATTTTCTACTATAAACAGTTGTTTCTTTCCCCCAAATTATAACTCTTCTCTTTGGGAATAAATAAATATATCTTAGCAGTTATCACTGTGATGATTAAAAAATGACCAGCCCTTTTTTTGTTTTGCATGTTTTGTTTGTTTTAAATTGTATCCCAGAAAAATCAAGTTTAAAGCTCTGTTTTAGTATAAAGGCTATGCACTTTTCATCATAGATCTAACAACATTCAAATTCTCTATAAAGTTTTCTTTTTCTAAGGGAGGAATGATTGTACAGCACGCATCTTCAGTAAAAAAAAAAAGAAGCAAACAAAAAAGTTGTACTTTCTGAGAACTAAATATGGAAAACAAAACAAATAAATGCTCAAAAATATAAATAAAAAATACATTCTACTTCATATTTTCATTATTTCACCGGTTCTGAACGCTCCAAATTGTCAGAATTTGTCAAGATGTTACTTATAGTTAGAGATATTTAAAAGTGTGAGTTTAAAGGAGAATAAAGTTTTGAAATAGAAAGTGTTTTGGAACCCTGGCTTTCGGTCAGTTTTCCTAAAGCATCTGCAGAGGAGCAGGATTGTCATTCAGGCAGTATCCAGCTCCTCCGTTGGATCAGCTCACTCTAAAGCCCCGCCCTGCATCTCAAGTCAGGAAGTATGGATTTCCTTTAAACAGACGGAGAGCGAAATGGGACGGTGCTTCTTCTCTAAGGTCTTCTCTTCAAACTCGTGCACACGTGTGTCATGTTAGATTCTTACCGCTGATCCTTGGTGAACACGTGGAAGTTTTCTGTCGTTATTGTCTGTTTTCACGTTGGAAAAGGTTGATGTCAACCTCGAGGTGAAACTTGCAATATTGGTATTTATACTAATATCACTCTGGTATGTTTCTGCTAGGTGACATTTAGTCAACATTTGGTTTCTGTTTATATTTGAAGAACAAACGGTAAACAGCACCTTGTTGGTTTTTATTCATAAAGGTCAAGTATTGTTTGAAACATTTTTTTATGAAAGTGTGAATATGCAAGTAAGCATTGATAAGGTCAGTATTTGAATACAGCTTAGGTGTACTGTGACCTTTTAATAACTTCTGAAGTTTTCACTTAACGGAGAAAGAGAAATGTGAGACTTGAAATATTTTGTAATATTTAGAAAAAATATTGATTATCCATGATTGTGTTTTAGAGACCATTCGAACACAAACAGTTTTTAATCAAGCCACCACTGCGATTACAAGGAGATCATTTGCTCAGGCTGCACCAAAAATTACTAGACTCACTAATAATAACTTTATCCAACAGTTGATTATGTCTTTGCAACCTTGCATCTGTTTTGTTGTGTTGGTGCATAAAAATAAAAACAAAGGTCGAGCAGAAATAGTTTTGAGTGTGACTTTACATTTTTAAGCTTAATATTCATGCATATAACTCATTAAAATAAAAGTAATAATTTAATCTGTTTCATTATTAGGGCAGAATATTAAACTCATAATATTAAACTCATAAGCCATAACCAAGAGTATGATTGTCATATGAGTTTTATGACCACTTAAATTCTTTGAGACATAAAATATTCCCTATCATTCATGTTTTAGCTTTGTTTTGACAGATCAGCTTTGCAGAATGAAGCTTTTTTTTTATTGCCACGAAAGGCGAGAGATCATGTATTTGTGTGTGTGTGGGTGGTGAAATACTTAATTACTTGCAATTAAAAAAGTTTAAAATAATCTCCTGGATATAAGTTTGATGTTCTCAGAACTTTGATTTCTGAACACAAAGTCGTAAACCTAACAGCCTCAGCTGCACCTGATCTTTAGTCTTAATGAGACAACGTTGGTGTCAGAGAAGGAGCGCAGAGGCATTGTCTTCGTGAACAAATTGGTCGTCTGATTTTAACATTCAGGTCAACGCACCGCTGTGCTCAAGTGCAGCCTCACAGAGCTGACTCTGTTTGCGAATGACCAAGCAAAATGAACCTAAACCTGGTGATCCTCGTGCACTCTTCGGCTGTAATGGTCAAAACCCTGTAGAATTTAATTTAAGGCCTTTAGACATGATCTAAATGCTGCTTATATTTTATGCACCAAGAATTAATTTCAGATAAATATTTAAAAAGCTCATTCTGCTTATTTCGTCAAGGATTATTTAACTTCGCAGACCTAGTTTCTTTCAAATGTTCAGTTTTTATTGCTGCGGTCAGATAAGGTGGAAATTCTAAAACGAATCAATTGATGCAAGTAAAACTTAATTCTCCCTCACTGTAGCTCATGTCAGAAATGCCTTTCTTTTTATTATTTCTATGGTGTCTCTACATGCCCATGTCTTGTCTGAACTGCCCCTCTTGTTGCCTCGCTGTGAGATTTCACAACTAAAGCCCGACTGACTCAGACCTTCTCATTTATGCCTTTCACTTTAACACTTGACAACTCTTAACTGCAGCAGACAGAAATACAGCAGCCGCCGTTTGGCGTCTGGTCAGCGGTTCAAAGGAATCTGGCCGCATTTTATTTAAATAAAATGATTACAAACATTGTGAAATTATTAGTCATGGAAGTTTTTGTGTCCAAGTCAAATAAAAATTAGGGAACTATGCATAAATCGTAAGTGCAGCATAAAGTGCAGCACAAAGGATTCGAGTTTTGTTTTGCTTTTAATAACAGCCATAAATTTTACATGTGAATAATACCATAAACAAAATAAATAAATAGTACATTTAAACACATAAATAAGTAAATAGTTTTATAACTTAGATGATTTATTTACAAACTGTGCAGCTTTTCTCACTGCAGTGTATTCTTTGGGGCTTCTCAAAGAACATTTTCAGAGCCTCATGGTACGAAACACGAAAAATGAAGAGCAGATATTTATTTAGCAAACATATAAATTGAGATATTACCCAGCACATTTATTTTTATTTATTTAATATATGAAGGAAATGTTTAACACATAGATGTTAAATGGTTTAATTTTTGCAACAATGAAACAAACCTTCTCAGTGTTTTTAAACAGTCACAGCCATTTAAATAGTCAAAACTAAAAAAAAGCTTTATATAAACATCTGATGTAATAAGTCTGTGAAGTAAAAATATTGTGTATGTAGGAGCTTACTACAGTAAAAAAAAATAAATGAAGCAAAGAAACATCGGGTTATCTGGGCATTAAAGGGTGGGAGACATCGCCTCTTTTCAGCCAATGAAAAGAAAGGCGACTGTAACTACCAGGAAGTGCGGCTGACCAAAAGGGACATAAACAGGCAAGACTTGTTTAACACGTTTACACATGAAGTAGGTGTTGTGAACGCGTTGTTTGCGTGTTAATTACGAGTGAAAATTTGATGCGCATTTAACACGTCGACAACACACAAATGTGTCGTTTGGTGCAAACAACGCGTCCAGAACACGTCAAAGTCACGAGAAAAGTCCAGTCAATTGGCACTCCTGGCTTTCGACATGCATGCCTACACGTCACTTTGTTCCCCCTGGACAGTTTTAAGGGGCTTGTTGAAGTTAGTTGTGCTAAAGCTTTAACTGTCTTATCTTGGAATATTTTCAACTGCTCCCAAATATTGCTGTTTGTTTTAACATGATTCAGCACAGTTGTTGGCTTGAAGATTTTTTGGACAAAATCAGAAAATGTTATCAGGAGAAAACGTATCTTTCGGGGCTTCAAAGTTTTGCATGAAGACAAGCGTCTGATCTGCCAAACAACAGCTGTGTGGTGAAGAGTGTGACAGTAATGCAACTAAACCTTCAGAAGTGAAACAAAATATTCATAAAGTTTTAGTAAAGTGATATTTTCTGCTGCTTGTACCTGTTTTTTTGTTTTTGGTTTTAACTCCTCCACTACTGACACATTTATATTAAATGTTGTGATATATTGCAAGTAAACTCTTCATTAATAAGGGCTTTAGTTAGATACCACTCTTTGTGTCTTGTCCAGTGTTGTGTAAATGTCAAATATTACAGGAGCGATACAACCCTACTTTCACAGACACGTTTAAATGAAGCACAAAGGGGCCGCCGGTCTTTAATGTCTCGTGTCTTTTATCTCACAGATTAGTGCATCACTTCCTAAGTTTTGTGTCTCTTACCATATGCAAGGCTGAGTAACCTTTGTTGGGCCATCTGTGTGTGTTGGCATGCACATTTGGCTACTCGAAACCAAACATTGTGTGGGAGCACTTGTATATCACCAGACAAGAAGGCTGTTATCTTAGTTTTCCGTTCCAACTGTCTGTGGGGGTCCTCACAGTTAGCTCATCTCCCTTAGGCTTGTATCAAATAGTCCACTGTGTCTCGTACACACCCACTTGCACACAATCTGTTCCGAGGACAGACTTCTGCGTGAAGGTGTTTCGAACGCTGGGATCTCCATGGTAACTGGTCGCAGTCCTTTTCTTTGTATGTGTTCCATGTTCCCGAAGCCCCAGCAGTCTCTGGAGCCTTGTGCACACTTGTTTGTTTCTGCACCTGTGATGAGAGTAGTAAGCCTGAGGAGATGGTGCAACTTTCAGGCAGCCACACAAGGGGAAGGACACACACCGGGGATTATCAGGGAAGCAGAGACACAGAGGAAGCTGGAAGATGAAGCGGCGGGAAGTTGTCAAGAGAAAACTTGTGTGTGGAGAGAAGTCTTTGAATGGCCTCACTGTGGTGTTCAGGCCAGTGTAATAAAGATCCATTCTGAGCAAGATTTCTATGAAGGATGAGCAAGGATTCTCAAATAGTCTTTAAAATATACTAATTTCAATAGCGAATGTGACTGTTGTTGTTATAATTGACTGTCTTTTTTTCTACCCACACCTGGTAGCAACACGCTGCTAACAGTACCACGAACTGGCAGTAATGTGCCAAGTTGTTTCCCAACCAACCATGGTGCTTTTTTCAGTACTCCACCTGCCAAAGAACTCAATCATCCATCTCATGTTTCTACATTTTTACATAGTTTTATCTGAAAAACATTACAAAGAATAAACTATGACCACAGGGGAGTTGCATCTTTTCTGCCAGAACGTGCAAACTTCTCTACATCGATCCTTTTAGAATGGTGAAAATAAAAAATAAAACACAAATATTCTCTGTCCTATTGATCCCAACATATCCCGTTCTACTGGCCTAGTTTAAATAAGAACATTTTTTTTGTGACACCTTTTGTGCTATATTATTTAGCACCATATGTGCAAAGTGTAAAATGATCAAGCGAGGTAAACATCAAGAGTGGCTTTCACTTTTTCCTGTGTGTGTGGTTGTGCAGGAGTGCGGTTGTATGAATATTCAAACAGTAATCAAATAATTGCCAGCCAATTTAAATTGTGTTTTTGCTTGAAATGACAATCCCTAGTAGACTAGAGTGTGTACCTTTGAACACAACCACAAGTCTGCACAGTTTCGGTTGTGTTAGCAAGAAAAAACTTATTGCCTGGTTTTGTAGCCTGGAGAATCAAACGGATTCAACAACACAATCAGAGTGTAGATTTATGAGAAAATAACTGGTAATAAATTGTTGTGATCATTTCTAACATGAGAATAGTGCAGAACAAAACAATTTAATATTTGCCTAATGGTGTGTTTTTACAGTTGTGATGGAAGTCAATTTGTGTGAGATGATTCTCAGTAGAGGAGTGGTCTGTTTTAAAGTTATTCATATAAAGTAATGTGAGTCATGGGATTTATTATTATGTTATTAGATGTATCAAAAGAGGCCCCGCTAATCATAATCCAACTCAGGAAATGAGCTTTTGGAGTTGTTTTGATTGCTGGGATTTGGAGTTACCTTCAGCCCACCTGTTCATCAATTTGCACACTTTTCAGAACAGACTTTTTTTTTTAATCAGATGTTTTTCATTATTATTTCTTTCTTAATTGCCCACAAGACTGGAAGGCTTGCTTAATTTTTGGAATACCACCATGAAATATTCTCAATTTAAGGCGCTTACCACAGAACCGCAACAAATCCAGCTCAAGACTTTTGTTGCATGTCATCCTCCTTTTCCTTTAACTTACTGTCTATAAACTTCTGACTGTATACAGTTTAAAATTAGCAAAATGACCAGAAGAAAAAAAAAATTGAACAAGAACAACTTTACCCCTGGAGATATCTGACTTATTAGGATGAATCATGGAAATGTTGCAGTGATAATCACTTGTAGAAGTATTAATGCCAGTGTGACTGTCACAGCTTCACAGAGCACTTCTGCAGACACAAAATGTCTTCCCTCACATGTGGCTGAACTCATTACCTCTCACTGACATCACCGAAGGAACCGGATGTTTCAGTTTTTTAACATTGTTTAAATCTTTATTAGGTACCTAGCTACATGTCTGTATTTTGTGCCCAAATTTGGAGGCAAAATTCCCAAAATAGACAAACCAGTAAAACTGAGAAATATGTGCCAAGTATTTAATCACCGTCTTTTACTGTATCTCATAAAACACTAAGAGCCGGTAAGAATGTGTATGTGTGTTAGTCATGTAGCAGAGAGATGAGGCAGAGTTGTCATAATGTTCCCACAGTAGAGGTTATTAGAGCAGCACAAGTTATCATACAGCACACCTGTCCTGTCAGTAACCAGTCCCCCTTTTTTATTTCTTGGCTTTTTAAATAAAGAGCCAGATCACTTCTGACAACAGAACCTGCTCAAACTGTTAACGTTATAAAGATTTAGCAAAGAATGGAAGCTCTTATATCCATCCATTTTCTTTACCTGCTTCTTCTTTCTGGGTCTCAGGGAGCTGGTGTCTATCTCCAGCAGTCACTGTGCGAGAGGCAGGGGACACCCTGGGCAGGTCGCAAGTCCACCACAGGGACACAAATGAGACAAAACCCGAGTAAACCCATGTGAGCACAGGGAGAACCTGCAAACCCAGAAAGGCTCCCAGGTTCGGAGGCGATCCTGCAACTTTCTTGCTGGGAGGCGACAGCTCTAACCACATATTTAATCAAACTAGTATTGTTTGAATTTCAAGTATTGTATAGTATCTCTACAAGCTGAAGAATTGCGGCTGCCAAACTGGTGAAAGCAGAGTTGTGTGCTGTTCCCCACAAAGCTAACAACACCGAGCCATTAAAGATGATGCTACATGTTGGTCAGATGATTGGTTGACAGTCAGCATGAGCCAAGAGGAGCTGACAACAACCTGTTTATCACAAAAAACAGACAGCTGCAGTGAATGATCTTTTACTCTTAGATTCTCTTCATCACAAAGCAGATCTTTGTCTATTTGGAGTTCAGCCTTTTCACAGCAGGGCAAAGCTACAGGGCCGTCAACGGCACCAACACGATCAGGAGTAGCCCACACACCAGTTGTTCCACATTTGTTAAGACACACAAGCAAGCAAGACAAACTTTATGTTCTGTTGCTCAAATCATCATAAATCTGTGCAGAGGAATTTCATGTGGTCAAGGCAAAAGAAATGAAAAAAGAAACAATCAATTTGTAGTACATTAAATTCATTGTTTAATTTTCTAACTCAGAAATGGAGATTTTGTAAAAAAAAAAAAATCTCTGTAATGAGGCCATAAGTCTCATTTGAAATTAATCAACTTTTAATGAAAACTCTTCCTGACAGAGTCCTTCAAAGTTTAATTTCCTTCTCACTTCCTTTGACTGTAAGACAGTGTTGTGTTTCAGTTTTTGTGCATTTTGCATAAAAAAGGAAACAGAAAGCTGTTCGGTCTGTGCTTCTTAAGCACTTTCCGCACCACATTTCTATCCCCAGTTAAACATTGTGCAGTCATCTTGCAAATGCCATTAGTTCAGGAACCCTGTCCTCCCACCCAGAAGAGATTTGTGACGATGCACCGCTGGGCTCTCGCTTTTAACTTCTTTTAGTTAAAGTCTGAGCAATTTTATAATGATAATGCAGAGCATGTTGTTAAATTATATTTTATCTCTTTTTTTCCCCCTCCCTAAGTTATTTCAGCCCAAAGTTGGTCTTGGGACTGCCTTCCTCAGTATTTTCTCATGGCCCACAGTTTGTCTGGTTAAAGATCTGTGGCTCTGACGAACACCAACGCAGGACGTTTCTCAGATGTCTCAATATCTTCTCAGCATGTCATGGGACTCTGCTCCTTGCTACCTTCCTCCCTCCCTGCACTGCTTTAATTACTTTATCCCATTTCCCTCATCCCTTTCTCCTTCACTCCGTCGCCCCGAGCTGCTCCTCATTCCTTTTAATTAATCCACACAGATTTAGACACCCTCCCTCCTGCTGGGATCGTGTACACATACAAACACACACTGATGCACACTTGACAATTCCCTTCAGACGAGAGCAACTTTCAGTAATCTTGTTTCTCTGCAGAAGTTGTGGCTGTACTTGGAAAACTGATGTGTAATCGTTGGGTGCTTTTTGTTTTCGGTGTTTGACGCAGGGCTCAAATGGAACCATGCAGCTCATGGAAACGGAGTTCTCCAAAACTCTGGGAGAGATGGTCGCCCTCCACCTGCACCACCAGAAGAGCATCCCAGCCTTCCTCTCTGCTGTGACCCTCGACCTCTTCAGCCGACAAACCACAGTTTGAAGCTCGTTGACACAGGTGGAAGGATATAACTTAGGTTTAGCTTTCTTTTTCTTTTTAATATTTCAAATATAGTCCAGCAGCTCTAAGTAATGTGCTGAGAACAGTAATATGAAGAAGAACCACATAGTTGGATAAAATACAACTTATTAGAACTTATTATCTCCTCAGTGACATCTTGGAAGTTCATTAAAATACATCTGACACTCTTTTTGTATTTGGAGCATGTTTTTATTGTGCAAGACTGAAATACATGTTACCTTAAAACCTAAAATTTACAATGTAGAGCAAAAAAAGAAAACAAAATGTGTAATTCTACTTTTTTTTTCTTCTTTTATTCCTGATTTTTGTTATCTCTGTAAATAACCTTTATTTATAAAGGTTATTTACAGAAGTTTTTTGTGTTACTGGCCACATATAATAGAAATGATGTAAAAAATTCAGTCATCTTCTCTGCCACCACGTTTGAAATTCATGCCGCTGTTTGAATGTGAAGGGGAGGGAGAAAAAAACAATCAATATTTAATCTGTCCCGAACCTGCCAAATTTAAGGTTCACAGTATTTAATCAGAGCGGGCAGAGCCATTCGCTTCGACCGGATGTGTTTGTTTGGATCAGTTGTCACCAAAGCTGTTTTATGCCGTGTTGCTTTCAGTAAGCAGCTCATTCTGTTTTGTCTGTACTTCCTTAAAATAGTGGGAAGACAAAAGAAAATATAATTATGTCGAACTATTTGAGAGCATGTTAGGTCGTTATGGAAAAGTCGCAGAAGTGCAAGGCAGCCTTTTTGAAATGCAACTGCTGTACTCCGAGTTTACCCCAGAAAGGATGTGAAAAACAGACTGTTGAACCATGACATCGGTTTGTAACGAGTGATATTAGTTTAGGGTTAGCCCTGTCTCCTCTGGATTTGTTTTCAAACACCACTAGTGTGAACTTTATATTTTCTCCCAGAGTCTGTGTACGTTTTTACCGGATGTTC
Source organism: Kryptolebias marmoratus (assembly GCF_001649575.2). Lineage (NCBI taxonomy): Eukaryota > Metazoa > Chordata > Actinopteri > Cyprinodontiformes > Rivulidae > Kryptolebias > Kryptolebias marmoratus. The sequence continues at coordinate 17,840,045 of NC_051432.1, forward strand.
CAGTTACCCCCAACAGTTTTGGACCCCTTCTACATTACACCAGATATTTGTAAAAACTCAGATTTGCACCTCCCATCCACACCTAAACAAACAGCTTTTGGTGAGGAAAAGTTACCAAAAAACAAGTAAACTCTCCAAAGTGGAGGTGTTTCATAACTCCACTTTAGATGATTTCACGTTGAGTCAAAAATTGTAACCTTTTAGAATTGATGACACAGCTTGACCTATTTTCCACATACCTGCTTTTACTTTGCATCCTAAAAACTAAAGCAACATTTGTCTCGTTTTATTCTGATCCTGACACCATTAAACTTTAATTATGCTCTAAAATGTTTAATAACTGAGAAGGAAATAATAAACAGTATCAAGGAAAAAAAGTGTTGCAACTGATATGTAAAATCTTTGGCTAAAGTAAGCATGTTCTTTCTCTGTATTCTGATAGGTTGGTAATGTGGATGTTCTCGCCACCTAGTGGCCCGGCCACGGGTCTTTCAGCATTTTTACCTAAATGTTTTTATATAAATGCAGAAACCATCTGAAGTGGTGTACACGGGGACTAAAACTCTGTTGGCTGTCTGTGTTGGCCCAGTAAAAGACTGATGATCTGTTCGAAGAATCTCCAGTTTTTTGTCCAGTGTCAGCTGAAATGGGCTCCATGCTCCTGCACAGGATAAATCAGAATCCCTTTTTTTGTTGTTGTTATTGTTGTTGTTCTAACAAGTCTGAGGATATAAAGCCAACTTGGATGAACTATGAATAATTTCTGTTTTGCCCTTAGATGATGATGATGATGATGCCTCCATCTTTGCCTGAGTTGAAACAGTTAAATCTTTAGGTCACAAAGAATCCAAATGGCATGAAATAAACATGCGGTAAAGAGGAAAGGCGCGTAGCAAGAAGAAAAGAAAAACATAGAAAAAAAGGAAGTAAGCCAAGAAAAAGCCACTTATTATTGCAACAATGTTAGAACTCCAGCTGGTGCAGCCATATGTTTCACAAGAAAACATTTCCCAGCACTGTACATGCCACATACTGTCCTTGTTTTTCCTTGTTTTTTTTTCTATCCACACACATTTAATCATTTTCAACATACCATATATTTTGTGTACAGCCGCAGCTCTCAACTGGAGGTCATATTTTAGAGGATATTACATACTCTGTGCAACATATTATATAATACATCCTTTGTCTTTGGTGATGCTTTTTAAGGTTATCAAAGTGAATCTAATAAAAATGACCTTTTTGTTTTTAAATAGAAATGCTAATAAAATGGCTTAAATTTAACTTGACTCGATAAGTTATTTAATGGTAACATTGATCTTTAGTGACTCAGCTGGTAAACCTGCAATCGTTAGATTACCTAATTGCGAGGCAGAAGTTGAACGATTTAAGCAAACTGACAAGTTGCACCGCCTTGTTTTTGCTTTCAACCCTGCCTGTTGTGGTGTAGTGGGTGATTAGACTCAATGTCTGTCAAAGCAAGAAGGAGCGACATCTGGACGAGAGACTCTGAGGGACTCCTGGCTTGAATGTCAAACCAGTTCCTGTAGACCTGAACTGTCTGAAGCTATGTTCATTTCTGCTTTGTGTTGTGACTGAGCAGAGCAGCCACTGGTAGAACGCTGTCTGTAATGAGCTGAAAGGTTTTTAGTAATAAATGTGTTTCCAAACAACTCATTTTGTCATAAATATATAAACTGAGGTGTTAAAATTAACACCAGACATACTGATTTAATGTTAGTAATACAGATGGTATTAAAGGCCTAGCATTCATTAAAGGAATACACATCGCCCGCTACCTTTCATACCAGAGATTTTACCAAAAGCATCTTATAATGAAAAAAAGACAGTAATACTCATTTTGGTCAAACCTTCTAAATGATGTTATGCAATTTTTATTTTACTGTATTTTCTGCACTATAGGGCGCACTGGATCATAAGACACACTGTCAGTGAATGGTCCATTTTCGAACTTTTGTCATATTCAAGGCACACCAGACTACAAGGTGCATCGTCGTGCACCTTACAATTCTTGTAACTTCACGCGGACCGCACGCCCCTCTCCGTTCATTTCTGTGCTCTAGCGGAGCTGGTTCGCCTGTATCAGCATTTATATGATCCCTCTATGAGAGATCACAAAGATAATCAAATGGTTCAAAACTCACGGAAGGATACTGCACCGACGTAAGCGTCAAGTATAAACACCTCTACTGCTTGCTCAGGAGCCCTGGGCGACTATAACTGAGTCTTAATGCTGCAAGCGGTGCGGCTTTATAGTTTAACAAATTCGTATTAAAACATTATGACTTCTTACATATATAAGGTGCTCCGGATTATAAGGCACACTGTTTTTTGAGAAAACTGAAGGCTTTTAAGTGCACCCTATAGTCCAGAAAATATAGTAGCTCAGTTTCTGGAAATATGACTACAGCAATTTTTTGTTTACTAAGGTCGATTAGCTGTGGTGACCATTTTAAAGTGGGTCGATTCCAAAGGTTTCTTTAATTGAAGATATGCTTCCAATGATCACTTTCTGAATGTTTCACTAAAATCTATCCAGCCATTTAGGAGATATTTTGCTGACGGTACAAACAAACATGGTCAGAATCACAACACCTTTTCACCTTCGGGACTGGGCGATAAACAGTTTCTTCAGACTGAGGTCAGTAAAAAAAAGCTACAGCAGGTAAGATAATAAATGCTCATAACCTTCCAGAGTCCCACTTGAAAATATTTAACTTTTGCTTTATTCTGTTTTACATTCTTTTATGTCAGATTTTATTTTTTGTCCCCACAAAAATGCTAAGAACATACGAGTAATTTCCATCTTTTTTTTTTTGCCTTTCACTTGTTGTTAAATTGCATTCTTTACCTTCCTCTCATCATCTCTTCCTCCTCCTCTTCCCTTATCTTTATTTCATCAGGCCATCATCTCTGAGGCAAAAACAATTAGTGCACCCTCGATATCTCATTAACAATAAATGAGGTAGTGGAGTGAGGCTGAAAAATGCCTGAGCTTATCTTTATAGCTCCACGGCAAACATCAGATGGCTCACAAACATGCCAGTCCTTATGATGCAGCAAACAACCCGTTCCGAAGAGGCGTGTTTTAAAAATGTACATACAAGCAGGCACGGCAGCGCTGAATCTTTAAAGGCAATTCTTGTTCATTATCAGTTTATTTTAAAATGCAAAGAGCTGTCATTTCTAATTTTATCTTTCTGGTTCTTTTTATTTCTTTATTTATTTTATCCAGCAGATATTTATTGATAAGTGAGACCTGCTGAGAGGAGACTTCCTCACTACAGAAGAGAGACTCAGCTGGAAACCAGAGAAGCTTATGGGACAGTAAGAGAGGAGAGACGAGCCCTGTCACTCCTCTCTTTCATCCCTCATCCCTCTCTTCTTCTTCTCTTTAACTTCTTTACTTTATTCTCCACCTGCCAGTTTCTGCTCACACAGGAAACACTATCATCGCTCTCTGAAGTAATTCTTTCTCCCTTTGCTTCCATCTTCTCTAAAGGGCCAACAGAGAGGTTGATAAAACAGCTGTCACACTTTAGTTCAGATCTGAGTTTTTTTATTTTTTTTATCTCGGGGTTCCCCTGTAGAGTAAAAGCAGTGTGATACTGTATTTCATGAGGAAGCTGTGTGAAAACATTATTGCGGTTTTACAGTATCTTACAGTCTAAAATCAGGGAAAGGAAAAGCTGTGGAACATTTTTACGCCTGAATTCTGCCCAACAATCTGCAACTGTACTGTGGATTGTGGTTAAAGCTGTAGTTCAGATCTTTTGAAGTGTGGCTATGAAGCGTTAATATCTTACCTGTCGTGGGTAGCTCTCAATGTTTGAAGAAACAGACTTTAATTCTGACTGACTAACAAGCTAACAGCTAATCTGAGCGGGACTTCTGTCACCTACAAACAGCTCCAATCAGATAAATTACATAGAGCCCCATGCAAAGGCTATTTTGTAAACATTTACACGTCCAGTCTGCGTTCCTCAGTTGTTCCAGCAGAAATATTATATTTCTGCCAGACGTGCTACAGTTACCTGCTGCTGCTGCTGTTTGCACTTACAAATAACCTTTAAATTCTTTATAAAGTAAAGACCTACCATCATGGGCACCTGATTATGTAATGAAGAGTGAAGCAAAATCATAAATATGTAAAGATATAAAATTGCACCATGTTTCTGTTACAGATATCAGGACAATCAAAACTGTAATGTGAAGATTGTGTATCTGTTACCAAACATCTCATGGACTAATAGATGAACTTTAATAAAACCTTCAGAAAGTAATCATTGGATGGACATCTGTGACTAACTTTTGGAATCAACCTGAATCAAGATGGCTGCCACAGCCAACTGACCTTACGAACACAAAAATGGCTGAAACTCAATCAGTTTTTACAGATAATCACCTAACATTGGGTGTGGCGGTAGTTGAGACTGAACCCTGATACATATTCTGAACAGTAACAGATGGTACAAGATCTTTGTTTAAAAATCTGCTATTAACTTTTTGGAGTTAATCTTGTCTGTTTGTTAGCAAAACATCTGATGAACCACAGGATGGATTTTAATGGGAGCTTGAAGAAATATTCATTCGTTGTACCTCTCCAACTGATTACCTTTTGGAGCCAATCCAATTCAGGATGATCCCCACAGTCAAGTGACCTTTAGAAAACACAAAAATGACTATAATTCAGTGAATTCCACATATATTGTGTCAAAACTTGGTGCAGTTGTAGCTGAGATTCCTTTACAACATACTGTAAAAGCTATTTATTGAGCACTATATTGTTTCAAACTTCAACATTAACTGTAGGTGTCACCTCTGTTTGTTAATAAAACATATTATGAGCCACTGGTCAGATTTTAATGAAGCTTCCAGAAAGTTTTGGATGTCAATCGACTGATTTTTGGAGTCAATCAAAATTCAGATGGGTGCCTCAGCTAATGAGCATAAACCAACACATAAATGGCTTTAACTCACCCAGATTTTTAGATATTGAGCTGAAATCTTATGTGGCAGCAGCTGAGAATCGTTCTCAACACATACTCTGAGAGTGACGTCTTGCAGTATCACACGAGCTTGTGCATAACATCAATTTTGAAGTTTGACCAAAACGGCTACAGCGCTGTCATTTTTTCAATGTAACATGATTTTAGTCTGAAACTGTGGCATGAAAGGCCTTTAATTAAAACACTGTCTGAACGTGTAAAGAGAAGACATCCTAACGGGGGGTTTTCACTTAAGCCTTCTGTCTCTCTGCTGTCCTGTCTGATTTTAACCCAAGGCAGGTGAGCCGGGTATGTCTTCATGGTTGCATCATCCTCATTTTCCTCCCTTTGAGGCATCATCTCAGATCTCACACTCACACAGACAGTGTTTGCAAGCACAACACTTTTAAAGCACGGTCTAAATGCTACGAGGGCGGAAGAACTTTTTCATATAATGACCTTAAAATTTGATATTCTAAACTTTTTCTTCTTTAAATTTGATTCTTTTTGTTGAACTTTTAAACTTACACATGATATTTACCGAGATGTTGTCATGGACATGGAGCGGCTTATTAAAAAGCACTCCCAGATGGGAGAATGAAAGATTTTTAGTCCTGTGGGGCAGTTAAAAAGGCCAACCAAACAACTAGCGGTATTACTGCCGCTCACAGTGGAAGGAAACCTCCATTAAACTCCGGTTCTTAAGCGCCGTGGTTTAGGGCTGCCCTTTGTAGACGTGGTCTTATCAAAGCAGTCTGACACAGCAGTGAAGGAGCCTCCGGTTTGCCTCGGTGGTTCAGCTTAGAACACAAGACGTTGTCAGGCTTGTCAGAGGCTGCAGCGACCAAAATATCTGCCTTTTCCTACGTGTGTGTACGTGTATGTGTGTGTGCATCGCGCTATAGCTCCTCGAGTAACAAAGAGAGGCCTCCCCAGGCACAAACAATAACCCTTCCTTCATTTTCCACATGGCATTTACAGTGACTCCTGCGGCGGGGATGGATTGTGGCGGGTATATGAGGACAGAGGGGTGGAGGAAGAAGAAGAAGAAGGAAACAGAATAAAGGAAATGAGGCTAAGGAAGATAAAAGAGGACAGAAAGACAGTTCTTTGCTCATTTTCTGAGTTTTGATTTCTCTCTGAGCCCCAGGGGGGTCGTCTCTGTGAAATAACCTTCTTTTTAAAAAATGAGAATGAGACTTGCCGTCTCTCTCGGAGATCACAAATTAATGTGGGCTGGCCTGTAGAGGGAGGAGACACGATGGAGCATGATGATAAGAGTAATAATGAGAAAGAAAAAAAAAGCCTCCACTGCTGCATTAATATATACCAAAATCATCCCACTAAAACGAGGGCCCTGCTATGTTTTAATGCAAAGTGTAAGCACCCAGCTACGCACACTGGCCAAGCAGCATTAATAATGTACAGTCTAAGTGAGAGAAAACACTGTGGAAAGGTTGAGGCTTGCTAAGAGGCAAACAACATGACTTATGAGTTATTAGGTCAGCGGTTACACTGGTGGTTACCTTCTCCCTGACTGTAGGAGGAACAGCAACCAGCTCCTCTTTAAATATCTTGTGAGGCCAATCATCCAGTCTCAGCAGTAACATTTCCAGTCTATTAGTTTCACAAAAAGAACATCAGCTAAATAAAAAGTGAGTTGGAGGAATTGCTGACCTTGAAACTTAGAAGCTAGGTAGAGAGAAAAAAAAAAAACAAGGGACAGAACATTAGCCCGGAGGGAGATGGCTTTGGTTTAAAATGCCAAAGGTATTAGCAGGTAAAGCATAAACAAGGAGAAAAGACAGATTTTTTTTATGTGTAGCCGCCTTCAAGCTTTCCCACGTTTCTGAATTGCCACATAAGAACGACACAGACCTCAACATACAAAACACACAGACACACACCGGCATGCATTCCCACATGTTCACTTCCAGACTGAAGGAGGCTTAGACAAGCTATTGAGGCAGTGCAGGTTAAAAGTGTTGTAATTAGCTGAACTGTCACTCTTCTGCTCTGGCAGCCAAATTGGAATCAGCCTAGAGGCCTGCCTGCTCATTTCCACTGTCCCTCTAAACTGAAACATACTATCCACTGTATGGGACTGAGGATTAGAGGCAGCAGCTGTTAAAATTTCCACTCGCCAAGCATTTAGTAGTGCAGCAGCTCCAAAAGTGAAATGGAAGAAAAGGAAATCTGTTACTAAAATTGCTCCGTGGAGGTCCATCATTAGAGGTAAAGAATAAAGTTTGCCTCATTACGACTCGTTCCAAATTCAGTTTTGTGGTTTGGGATAATTGTGAATGCAAAATTGTTCAATTTGTCTTGGATGGCTCCTCTGCCAGACGGTAATCATGAGGTTTTGGCTGAAGATATCAGTAAATTTGAAAGAGCCAATTTGTACAGACGACTATGAGCAAAAAAAACAACAAAAACAAATAAATGAAAGTCCTTGAAGGAATGCATGTTGTTCCATCTTTCATGCCAAGGTTTTAAACAAGGACTTTGTATGATCTGTCAGCACTCAGAGTACGTGTTGGGGATGACTCTCAGCTACTAACACATTAACCTTTAGCTCATTGTCTGTGAAATTGACTGAGGTGGAGCAGTTGTTATGCTTGCTAAGGTTAATTAACTGTGGCAGCCATCTAGACTCCAAAAGTTAATCGGTTTTAGACTTTTCTTCAAAAAATACTTTCTGAGAGTTTGATTGAAATCAACAGGTTCTGAAATATTTCCTTACGGGCAGATAAATGAACACACAGACACATGCACATGTGATCACTTGCCTTTCTTGGTGGCAGTTGAAAAAAAAAAGCATGCAAATTTAAAAAAATATGTTTTTAAACTGGAAAAGAGCTAAAAGTTATAATAGGTATCTGCAGATTTATGCAGCAAAACGCTATCCTGCAGTTTGTTGTATAAATACAGCACGTTTTCATAAAGAAAAAACAAAAAGGCCATCCCAATGTGTGTGTTTTGGAGCTGCAAATTTGCTTATTCACAGCATTCTGCAGCTTTAACATTTCACCCCTTGTAATAGTCAGATGGTGTTCTGCTGAGTGCACTAGAAAGCAGAAACACGGTGGCTATCATTGAGTTTGTAGATGCATTACCCACCTTCCAGGGTGCCTCTGAAATCCGTTATACTCTTAAAGCTTGACATCAGCAACAAAAAAAAAAAACTTGAAAAGTGTTTCAGTTTGGTAATCCATCACACTGAGCAGCTCCTTTCTTTGCAGCTTTTTGTCAAAGTTTTGTTACTGTCACGGCAAAGGGAGCGCGCAGTCTTTTGTTTCCTGTTACGGTTTTGACACAAACACTTGACATTTCAACATTTCGGAGTTCAGGCGGAGGCTCAGTTAACACAAAAAAATATGACATTATAATTCACTTACCGTCAGTGTCTATAGATTTTTTTTGTTTGTTTGTGATTTTCAGGCATCACGCTACAGACTGTCACTGAAGACGCGCACACAAACTGTACAACTTATCTGTGTTTATACATGTAGATTTATAGCCAGATAACTGTAGAAAACATAAAAATGTGGTTTATGCAATAAATGTACAGAAAGTGGGTCATTCAGCAGTTCCTTTTATCCAAAGCAAATGTTTTTTTGTTTTTTTTAAGTGACACATTGTAATATGTGCTTTTGTTCATTTTAGGTTGTGTTTATTTAATTTTAATACAAATTAAGGACCAGTGTTGTGCTGTCTCAAGTGGAGGAGTTTAAAAATCTCAGGGTCTTATTCACCAGATTTTTGCCTTGTGAGGGAAAAATAGAGCATGAGATAAACAGCCTGATCGGTGCAGCTTCTGCAGTTTTGTGTACTCCGTACCGGTCCGTTGTGGTGAAGAGGGAACTGAGCTGCGAGGCAAAACCTTCTGTTTACCGGTCGGTCTGCGTTCTTACCTTCACCTATGGTCATAAACTTTGGGTAGTGACTTAAAAGAAAGAGTTCTCAGATATAGGCGGTCAAAATGAGTTTTCTCTGCAGGGCAGCAGGGCTCTCCCTTAAAGATAGGGTGAGACGGTCAGTTATCAGAGTAGAGCCGCTGCTCCTCCACATCGAGAGGAGCCAGTTGAGGTGGTCCGGGCATCTGGTAAGGATTTCCCCTGAACGCCTCCTTTGGCGATGTACTCCGGTCATGTCCAACTGTAGGCAGACCCCAGGGAGGACCCAGGACATGCTGGAGAGACTGTCTCTCGGCTGGTCTGAGAATGCCTTGGAGTCCTCTCAGAAAAGCTGGAAGAGGTGGCTGTAAAAAGAGCTGCTGTCTCCTTGACCCAACTCCAGAACAAGCGACAGATTATGGATGGATGGATCGATGGACAAAGTAAGGATCAGATTGTTTTTGTTTGATGACATTGTGATACATAAAACTTTAGACTTAAAATTTATTGGTTACTTTGATTTTATTGAGTTACATAGAGCAACTATATGTTGACAAAGGGCAAACATCCTCGGGTCATCACCACTCGCCTGTTCACATTAAAATAAAAAAACAGCTTTTTAAAATTTCTGCTAGACTAAAATATGGTAATTGACTTCAAGATCCTAGGTGAACTCGTGTCGGTTTGAGTTCCTGATTGTGTTATCTCACATTTTTCTACTCTGCATGCCACCTTGTAACTAGGTTTCGTACTCACAGTGTGAAGTCTCCAGGTTGACTGGTGGGATCACCTGAGGTGATGTCCTTGGACATGATGGGCTTCTTCAGAGAAGAGATTAAAGTGACAGTTCAGCACTTCGGAAGTAGAGTTCTGGGGAATGTGTAATGAAGATTGAATGTGTAATATAGGCTCCTTGAACGACCTCTCTCTGGAGAAAGAAGCTTGCTTTTGACAAATTGATAAGCTAACGGTTAGTCCAATAAAGGCCAGGACCAAAGCGGATTTCTGCCACCTTCAAATATTGATTTAAAAAAGAATTAGCACTTAATGCAAAATATACTTTAGGAACCTGAACACCGTTTTTGGTTTCACAATACCCTATTATTCACATCAAATGATATGGTTATTTGCAAGTGCAAATAGCAGTAGCACTTCCAGTGCAGCCTGGGGCACATTTACCAGGAAGTATAAAAGGTTTTAAGAAATAGCGTTTCTGTGTGCTGCTGTGACATTTTTGACATTGGAGTTCTGTCAAAATGGCAGCAATGCACTTTTGTCTTGGCCCTTCTTAGACTAGCCATTAGCTCATCAGTGCAGTCAGAATTAAACTATTTCTCCAAACCGAGGCCATTCAAATCTGCAACAAGTGGGATGTTAACCATTCACATCCTTTCCACAGAACCCCACTTCAAATAATATGATCTATTTCTTTCTGTGTTTATAGGCTGAGAAGGGCTGCTCATCACCCAGATATACATGGATAAAATCTGAGAAGAAGCAGAATCCACTACTGGTTATGGCATTGGCCACCATGTTGTACAAAACAGTCAGATGTTGACAAAGCAGGTGGGTTTTAATGATTTCAGGGGTTTTGTTTCTTGTTTTCAATCAGCGTTATAATTTCTGCCATGTGTTGCATTACTGGTGCTCACAGCAATGCACCAAACAGAATAAAGCTACTCATTAAATTACTGAAAGAAATTTAGTGGTGTAACTATGTTGAAATGGCTGTGCATGTGTGGAGGGGACAGGTTTTAGATTGCTCTGATGTTGAAACTGCTGACGATTTAACATTCGAGCACTTCAAACCTTTTGTTTGGCACAAAGCATCTCGAAATTGCCAGAGAAGTTACATCAGCAACACTGTGTCTGCAAATCCAGAGTAGTTTATCAGGAAAAAAAAAAAAATGTCCCCACATTTAAAAAAAAAAATCTGTCTTTTGACACATGCTGGGCAGACACACTCACTGCAGCTTCAATAAATAGGTTCGTTTGGGCTGTTTGACTTGTGCTAAATTAAAATTGAGAGAGGTAAGAGTCCTAAGGACACGTAAAACTATACTGCATGGGGTTGATGAACATAATGGTATTTCTTTGATTTCCTATTTTCAGAAAAAAACAAACCAGGGTTGTCAGTTTCATATTCATAACAAAGTTTCTCCAGCAAATTTAATTTATATTCATTCAAAACCTTTTTAGACATAAAAACTTAATGGGTTTTATGAAATAGTTGAAGAACTAGACCATTTGATGACTTGATTATCATGTTGTCAAAGATTAGTATAAAATAATGGCTAAGAAATTAAAAAAAAACAAATATTTACTACTTTTTTCAAATTGCCATGATTCTCAGTGAATGTATCTCACAAGACTTGGTCTTGTTGGCACATGGGCGCTTAAGGATTGCAACATTTACATTTTTAGGTTACGTCCCTCTATATGTCTTTGCAAAGCAGAATGCTATCAGTTTTAAGACTTTCGTTTTTTGTCGTTTGAAGTTGGTGATTGAATCTTTTATCCAGTCGCTTCGCAAACTTACTCCTGAAGTGGTGCCGGTACTAATTCATGGGCTTTCCCATCATTACAGATTCACACAATATTGACTGTATGTTGTGGATTCTTAGTATTTGGCAAATTGATGTCTTTGTTGAATTTTCTAACGTTAAGCACCACAAACAGCAAGTTTCCTTCTCTCTGTTGCAATTATGGATCTTACAACCTTAACGAATGACACTGGTGGCTCTACTTGTTTTTTGTAATGATGAAAAAGCGACTGTAAACATTTTCTCAAGAGTGATAAATCAAACCTTTGTAAAAGTGTGAGATGAGTAAAACCTCTGTCGTACATGTGATTTCTCCAGGAAATAAAAACAATGTTAAGGAAGGCTATTTTATTGTGCTCATTTTAAGTTTTCAACAAGAAAAAAAAGAAAGCCTCCGAGAGATTCAATGGCAGAGCATTTCTTTCTCTCTTCGAGCTCTCTCTTCCTTTCTCGCTCCTGAGTCATTCACTAGAAGAATATAACACAAGCTTCCACTGAGGTTCTCCTTGCAGCATGCTCCGTTGTCATGACTGTCTCTTGTCAATAGTCCCTCAGTTTGTTTCCACTTTCTAAGCACTGCTGTTTCAAAGACAGCTTTTCTTCATCAGGGTTCAAAGAATAGCCTTGCTGATTGTGGTCGCCGTAGACTGGTTGCTTCAACCACCATCTTGTTGGTGTATTATTCTGGATGACCTTTGCTACTCTCTGACACATGACAAATTCAGGCTGATACTGTTCATAAACAGAATTAAAAAAAAAGCAAAATTCGTAATTTAATACATCGCTACATTTATATAACCTTTACTCAGAGAATGCTCAAGTGAGGCTTCAGAATCAAGCAACTATAAAATTGCTGTCAGGAAAGTAGTTTTTTTCTGCTTTAGATTTAAAAGCAAAGCTAAAGTTAAAAATATGAAAGAAAATCAAATGTTTTAAGGCTGTTGTTTAGTTAAAGCCACAATCTGGGGCGTTTAATGCACGGCCAAGCACAGCTCAACAGTTTTCTTTTTTAATAAGGGTTGGACTGTTAGAGAAACCATGTCATAGCTGCTGCAGCATAAAGTGAACAAAAACATAATAAAACTTTTTATCTACACAAAAAAAAAAAAAAAAGTGCTCTGCAGTGCTACAAACAATGGGGATTTTACTAACCCATGATTATGGCTTTAACCAGGATTTAAAGACTTGAGCATTCTGGACTTATTTAAACAGATAAACATTATTTTACAGTGTTTCAGTTCAGCAGCAAACATTTTATTGTTTACCTGCTCTGTTGTTCTGTTGTGTTCAAGGTTGGAGTCAATTCTACTTCAAACCAAAAGGCAAAGTGAAAGCAATGTACTCTGAATGTTTATTCAGACATACAAATCATAGTCAATATTCTGAATACTACAGGCTTTGTTAACTACAAAATCTGCTAAATTGAAATTCTCTTGACTCCATCCCTGGTTTACAGTCTTCTTATTTATGATAAAACAAAGTTTTGTGTAGATTATTCAACAGTACAACACATGATCATGTCTATTTTACCTCCAGTGCTTAAATCCCGCAGATATTTTTGATATATTACACATAGCATCTTGTCACCACACAAGTGATACTAATTACATTTTACTTTAACACTTTTCACATAAAACCCCATTGTCAATACTTCTACAGAAACAGCTGCAGTGACTGTTTGGTCTTTTGTCACAAACTCTTTTTTTTCACTTATTTCAATTTGGTTAAAATTAATGTCGTAGAAAAGCCAATAATTCTATTATTTATCTCCAGTTCTGAACCACAAGTAGTAATCTAAAGGATGTTCTCTGTCAAAGAGAAAACAAGTTGAAAACAAAGACCTTTCTGCTCATACATCAGAATCCAGCTGCAAAACAGAGATAACTTATCAAAGTATACATTCATCTCTTTGTATGAACATGAGTACGATTTGATGTGTGGGTGTGTGCTAATGTTGTAGCTGTAAGTGTGATGATGGGTCTATAGAGCCCAGCCGGCGTATGTCGGAGAATCACTTAATCTATGTTTACCTGCTGATGAGCGGTAAACTCACAGTAATTTGTTAGTTCATTACTTCGCATGATTCTAAAAGTCTATAATTTCACACTAAAATCAGCAAAATGGTTATGTCATCCTCAGCAACTGGCTACAAATCGCCAAGGGGATAAATTAAAAATACCATTCCATCATTTTTCTGAAGATCAACCCAGAAACAGAGATCTGTGGACTCTGGCAACTGCAGCCTAGTTTCCAGAGGGTGGCATCTATTATTTTGCAACACACTTTTAATTTCTTTTGGTGTATTCTTGGCAAATGTATCACTCTTCTTTTTTTAACCACGACTGGTTGACTCAAACCTCTGTGAATCGCACAAATCTGTTTACTCCCAGCTTTTATTGGGTATGCAAAATGAACATGATCACTCTAAATGTATGCATTTAGAAAATTCTCCCAATGTATCTCCATAGCTAGTAGCTTCATACAGCAAACCATTTAGACCTCTGTTCTGAGTCGTTCTTGTTGCAATGATGGAAAGGCAGTTTTGGTTAGTTCCCCCACCTTTTTTCAAGCATGTGATAACCATTTCTCTGATTTTAGAGGGACATTTCAGACTCTTGACATGAATCCCATGAGGCGACGAACAAACGACAAAGGAAGTTTGCTGCCCTACGACCCTATTAAACAGAGGTCACATGATTTTCTGACGTAAGTTGAACAGCCTCTATACCTGGGTCCAGGTTATGGGGATGTGTGTGGGGGGGTTAGGAGTCAATTTACTACCACAGTACTTTGGTCTTAGAAAATGATTTGAGGATAGAAGGGGGTCAGTGAGCCAATGATAGTGGATTGTTTGTGCAAATTGTAGTTCGGTTTGGCAAACTGATGTGTATTGATGAGAAGCAGAAGAGGTTCAAATACTTGTGATTTATCAAGTTGGCACCATGGCACCACAGTGGAACCAGAGGAGTCCCAAAAAAAAAAAAGATAAAAACTTGGGAATAAAATGAAATGTTCATAAAACACAGTGGAACCTACAGTTTATCGAAAAGGAAGCTGAGAGTTTTAGGTATTTCCCTAAAGGTCGTTTTATGATTTTGAACAGTGCAGTTATGCTTCCCTTGTGGGAATTGAAGACATTCATCAAGATAAGAATTTTTAGTTCAATTTCAAAATCAAAAACGTACCAGTTTAAGCGAGCAGGTAGGTACCTAACATGGGACTCAGAATTCTGTAAAGTCTGAAAGATTTCAAAAAACCATGTAGTACAAACAAAACAGTCTCCTCTGTTGCAAATATAGAACTTTTCTGTCATCTGTACAGCGTTCACCCTTTAGGAGGATGAGAAAATGAGTGTTAGAGGTTCACCAAGAGCAAAGGCCAGCTTGTTTTTGGCTCAGAAGAGAGAGAGCACATTCCTCTTGGTGGAAAAGAAGGACTCAAATGTCTCTTGTAATGTAACGTTCGTCTCATAATTTTGTGCACTTCCCAGTCGAGAGGTTCAAAAACAGTGAGGAAAAAAACACGGTCACACAATATAGCCATGCCATAGTCAAATAATAAAACTATAATGATGAGGATCATAGGAATAATAAGAAGACCAATAATGAGAATAAGAATAATGAATTATATTAACATAATATATATTTTTTAAATCCAGTATATAAAAACAGTGGTGAGAAAAGTTAGTACACAGTAGGGCTCTACTACCCCTCGGTTGATTTGGCACATTATATTCACTCTCCGGTAAGAGCTACCTACGTAATCTCAGCACAGTTAGATATTACTGTTGTCTGGTGACCCATCCAGAATTAGTTGTTTTGATGATTTTAATCTCTGAAATCGCAGAAACCTTTTCAAAATGTCTGCTCTTCTGCCTGTATCGCGGACGGCGAAGCGACAAAAAACCTCCCCAGCAAAGCAATTCTTGATCAATCATTGTTTTGAGAATTGCTGAGTTTGGGGAGGTTAACCTGCAGCGGCCAGGTTTGATGAAGTCTCTGGGTAAATCAAAAGCATCACTCGGCTGTTCAGGATGGGTTTTCCAACAACATTTAAAGTTTCTATTCTTAATATTGATTCTATTTCTATTCATTCAAAACTTACAAATAGCTACATAAGTCTGAGCTATAATTTCCATTACATTACAAAAAGTAACTCAGTCTCAGTAATATATTTATTCTTTTTTATCTAGATAATATTTGTTTGGTCCTCATCCATGGTCTGGGAGGCAAAGGCTTAGTTTGTGTAAAGTATGAGGCTGTTTTTGTGTTTGTGTGTGTGTAAACATGTATATGCAATCTGATTCAGTGGATCTGGTAAGTTGTGTGTGTTTGTGTATATTTACAGGTCTTTAATAAAAATGTTTGTGTATCTGTATCAATATGTAATGGATGTAGTGTTGGTGTTCCATGTTCAAGGTGTTTGGGCTCTTCACATATGGGTTTAGGCTTTCTGCTGGGCAGACACACCCTTCCAGTAGTCCAGTATGTCATGAAGATCTTCATCCTTGGCAAACTGAACTTTCCGTCTCAATGCGTGTCCAGCCGCCACATATCCTTCGTCCTCCAGGGAGGCCTGCCGGTGCCTCTTACGGTGCAGTTTGAACCTCTCCCAGAGCCCTAGGGTAGGGGTGCAGAGGAGCCCCTCCTCCTCCTCATCTTCCTCAGGACTGGAGCAGTAGCTGAGGTTGTGGTATTGAGGTGAGAGTGGATAATGGGGAGAAAGCTGGGAGTAGGCTAGCTCGCGCTGCTTAGCCTGTCTGCTGAGAGTGAGGGGGTCTAACACAGAGGGTTTCCGGGCCCCTGGGTGGTGATGAAGCTCCTGCAGGATCTGTGGGTGATGCTGCAGCTCCTGGAGGTGCTGCTGGGAGCCGGGGTAGGAGTGGCGGTGTTCGTTGTACTGGCGGATTCTCTGGGCTTCAGCTCGTAAGATCGCTGCAGCTGGGTTGACAGTACGGATGGCCTCTCCCCCGCCACCTCCTCTCTCCCCAGGCGAGGCTCTCTCGATGTACCGGGACTCTGATGAGTGGTACCCTCCCTCTGAGAGGAAGGAGCGAGGGCTCCGGGCAGAGCCGGGAGAAGAGGAGGTGCTTGGCCTTTTGGAAGTTGGAGGAGCTTCCATGCTGTGGTGTCGTTGCAACGTGTGATGGTAATTCCTCCCCCTGTCTTCTCTTCCTCCTCTTCCTCCTTTATACACCGGGGAAAGGAACTCCCCTCCTCTTTCTCCTTGCTCAGACAGAAGCACAAGCTGTGGCTCTTCAGTTGATACAGCTCCTCCACCTGCAGAAGAGGGGGATTTGATTCCTTGTTGAAAAGAGGTGGACTCAGACTTGAGAGCGTCTATACAGTTGTTAATAATCTGGTTAACTTTGTCAACTTCTTTAGCGATGGTCGAGATCTCTGCTACTGAGCCCTGGGGGTTTGCTTGTGGTGACATCTCCCTTTCTCTCTCTCGTTCCCTCTCCTTTTCAATGCCAGAGCCTCTAACCTCCATGTAGTTAAGTTTGGCAGACTTGTGCCCTGGTGTTTCTATCACTTCTTGAAGCTTGTATGGATCTATCTCACTGCCCTGGGGCAGGTAGGGCATTCTGGACAGGCTGTCCCCTGCAGCAAGCTTTTGTGAAACAGATCCCCCACTCCCTCCCTCTATATCTCCTTCTCCACCGTACTTGAGCTCTATCAGAGTCCTCTGGATCCTGTTCATCTTTCTCTCCTTCTCTTCCATTATCCTCTTTTTCCTTAGGCAGTGGACAACAAGGCCGAGGAAGAGCAGCATGCCAAACAGACATCCCAAAATAGTCATAATGTAGTGGGTGGCGGACGACTGATTGGGTGCCTTTTCTACTCCTGCCCTGCCACGAGTGGGGATAGTCAGGCAGGTGTGGTTGAAGCGCAGGGAGTTTCGTATAGAAGCCACACAGTACGTGTAGTTAGTGTTTGGTTTTAGGTTTTTCAGCTCAATGTCTTCCCTTTCGTTTTTTAGATTTTGAATGTCCGTAAAGAAGCTGTTATTATAAAGCATTAGGATGTACATTTTTTTGTACGGATAAGGAATCTGAACGGTTAACACATAGCTCGAAGGTTGAATCTGTTTTACTGTCATGACTGGCTTGGCATCGGGGAAAATGGAGCTGGAGCTTGTTATCTCATCAGGCGGTGTCCCAGAAGCACAATCATCCAATCCACAGGGAGAGGCAAAATCTGGCAGCTGGGTGGTAAGGTCAATGACGTAAAAAGGTGTCACACTACTGCCGTCGTCTACGCATGCAGCGTTGAGTGCATACAGAGCGTTCCTCGGGGTGGACATGAGAGGATTCTGGCTCATTAAGTTGTATCCAGATAATCCTTTCGGGGTGTCACACACCATCCTCTCACTGGTCCTGTTGGGGAAAGTTGAGAGCCAGCGCAGGAAACCCAGAAGCTCACAAGAGCAGCTGAAGGGGTTGGTGTAAAGTTCACAGGTGGTCAACTTGGAGAGCCCGGAGAACAAATTACCATCCAGAACTTGGATCCTAAAGTTGGACAAAAAGAATAGTACAAATTTTAAGTGCAAAATTCCTCTCCAGGCGCACTCACTGTACATAGCTGAACATTATCTTTTTCATTACAAATTCTCTAAAGGACAATCTCTCACATTTCAACAAGCCTCACTTCCATTCATCTGCTGATTTACATTCAGGTCAATGGATCAGAACTTAAAGAAAAAAAATAATTTCCAATAAGCAGAAAAATGGTTGCCTGTCACAGCATTTTAATGAGGATCTTATCAGTGAGGAAATAAAAAATGTAAGTCTTTTTTTTTCTCTTATTGACCTCATGTTTTTTTTAATAAGCGTTTCTGGATCAACACTCAGCACTGACACATATAAAAAAAGGCATGATAAAAAATTCACAAAATTTCTGAATCCTTGCAGGTCCACTGTGACAATCAAATGCTCTTGAGATCTCATTTAAATATAAGATCCTATTTAAATACTCCAGATTTACAAGGTTTTGTCTGTTCCAACCCGTTTTTGCTACATCTTTTTACCAAGCGTGTTGTATTGTTCATGGTTACTTTTTGAGAAACTGAGTTTTGTATGTTTGGAAAATTATAGAGTAACAAATCTAACAGTTCCTTAGAAAATAAGGTATTATGTTAATTTTGCTCTTGAAATTATTAAAATTAATTAATTTATAAATTTCTAAATGTTAGTAAACACGTTAACACTGTTTTTGGTCAAACTTTAAAGGGGAAAAAAAGGTTAAACTAGGATGACACTGCAAGCAATGCTAATAAAAGTAAAATTAATTCTCATTTAATGAGACATATTTAGCCTAGGTTATACTTCATATGTGCCTAATATAATCTGAGTTGTGTAAAAATGAAACCATCGTTCAGCACAGCTGCAGCATGTTTTCCTTCTTTCATAAGATGCTCTAATACAGACGTAGGTTAATACAGTACCTGTTCATGGACAGGTCTATATTCTCTAAATTGGGACACTCCCAGAAGGCGTTGGGTGTAACAGTCTCGATGAGGTTGGCTTGCAGGTAGAGATACTGCAGCTTGCCCAGGCCTCGCAGCATCCCCTCTGTCAGGTTCCTCAATTTGTTAAAGCCCATCTGGAGAACCTGGGGAGACAAAGACAAGTGGGATTATCCTAATCTCTGAAGAGCTGGTCTGTGCCAGGCGTTGCTCACTACAAGATGGAAACAAACAGAACAAATGGCTGACGGTTCAGTACAGCTAGTTTTTCACATGGTGATCTAAGCCTCTACGCTGCACTGTGTTTACTCAGATCTTTCTTGTTCACGTTTTACCTCCTGGCACCACTCCAGCAGCTCGGCTAGACGTGTAAGCATGACAGCTCATTATGGCTCAGTTTGGTGAAACTCTGCCTGAATATATTAGAATTTTATGTTTTTCTTGTGTCTGTGTTTGTATTTACATAACGCAAGAATGGAGATCTTCTAATTGAGTAGAAGAAGCATTAAAAACAATGTTTTTGATTAGCATTTAAAGTCGATCATTTATAATTGTGCTCATAACTATTTAAAAGAGATTAAACATGTTGCAGTTATTTTCTGAAGTCATTTAAGCCCGTCTTTAAGAATGTAAAACCTTTTTTCTTTTGATGAATATGTGTTTGATTAAAAAAATTGAAGCTTTTTCCCACTGTGTTGCATCAGCCACTCCTTTAACTCCCTGTGAGCATTTGGAAACTGATGAGACAAACTGCACTATGATCTTTTTCTATTCTTGCTTGTAAAGTGGTTTTATTAGCTCCGGGTCTCCGTTGGTATCATTTTTAATCAGTTTGTTTAATTTCCTATGTTTTAAGTGGGTGATAGGCCATAATATGTCACCATGTTGCTGTATTCCATAAAAGATTGTGGTTTGGCATCACCTCACTAAAAAGCAAAAGCCCCATTAATGAAAGTAGCATTCTTTGGAGGAATGCATATCGCCCGCTGCCTCTAATGTCAATATTTTAAACGAAGACCTGATTCAGTCTGTTAGTGCTCAAAGGATGCAATGCAGCTGACTCTCAGCTGCTACAACACTTTTATTTAATATCTGTAAAAATGCCTTTTTTGTTTGAGACAAGTGATAAAACCCATGTTCTCTGGGTGGCTGTATGTCATGTGCACAAATGCATCCCAAAACCATGAATAATAAACTTCATTTTGAGCCATATCATCTCTTTAGCCAGAATCTTTATGATTCATATAAAGACGTTTATAGTTTGATTCATTAGACCATAGAACTGTTGCAATGTAGCGTTTCAACAAACACTAATTGATGCAGCAGTGGATTGTTGTTTTTGGTAAATGGTTCAGTAACCTGAACCAAAGTTGTGTGTTTTATTTGTGAATCATGACTGCTTAAAATAAAACACCATAATGTTTTATAAGCAGCCACAGAACCAACTGATTGTCAGTGAATCAAACCATTTGTGTGATTGTGTATTAGTTGGTGTTGTGGCTGTGTTTTGGTTAGCATTATTGCCCATTTTAGTTTTAATCCTAGTATTTCTAAGGAAGAAGATATATACTTAAACATTTCTTTTGCTCAGTGAAACTTCCATTCATCTTTCTTTTTTTTTTTCTTGCTGAACCTCAGTCAGGGTCCAGAGGAGCTGGTGCCTATTTGCAGTAATGAACAGGTGAAAGAGGGGGTACACCCTGGACATGTCGCCTGTCCATCACAGAGACACACATGGACAAAAAACCATGCGCACACACACACACCCAGAGTCATTCTACTGGTTCATGAGATATTTTGCTCACAGATCCTACCTCTAAACCTCTGATAATTGTTGATTATTGAAATCAATTATTTCTGAAGCAGTTTAAAGTAAAAATGATGTTGTGTAATTTGATTATTTACTGGTATTAAGGTGTCAGCAGGTAAACAAAAAAACAACAATGTGTTGATTAAAATTAATAAAATCTAGCACATTGAGGATCATTATACACTAACAGTATTAACTCCTGTTTGCTTTTATATATATATATATATTTATATACATCGCCACTGCTCACCTGCAGGTTGAATTGTGCTGAGAACGCTCCGTCTTCCACATAACTGATATCGTTCTTAGTGAGGTTCAGATAGGTGAGGTTTCCGAAGCGACTCAGTGATGAATAATGAACCGACCGTATCTTGTTCTCATTCAGCCGTAGATCAATAATAGTGCTGTGAAAAGATGTGTAAGGTTGTAGATGTTTGACAAAAAAGACTAAACACTGAAGATGAATCTCTTTTTATGTTGTTGTTGTTATTTGTTTTCTTACCTGTTCATGTGGGTGGGAATGGCCTCAAAGGGGGGCTGGTTCATACTGCAGATAGCCAGCCACACAAAGCCTTTCTCCCCTTCGATAAGCCAACAATCAGCTGTTACCACTGGCAACCGCAACACTGACAGCAGGACGAGCCAACACAGGAAGGAGCTGGCCGTGGATAAGATCCCTGATGAAGAACCTCCAGCCGTCTTATGTCTCAGCTGTCCTCTACTCTGAGCCATTTGGGATGTTGCTGCAATATCCATTGGAGAAAGCCAGCCGAAGATGTTCATTTATTCAATCCCCCTCATTGCTTGTTGCTTGAGCCATTGGAAATGGAACAAGAACTTGTTTTACATCGTAATGTTTTAGAGAACAGTCACTGAGACTAATTTTAGACACAACATGAGAAAAGTCCTCGTTTCACTTTCTCAGTTGTGTTAAACTGAAGAGTTAAGAGAGTATTGAAAGAGGAATGAGTGCAGGATTGGGATATGGCACTTGACTGGCAGTATGTGTATCAATGTAAACCACATCAGTAGCTTAATTAAGGGTTACATTTCATATTTCATGTATAAACTGGTAATTTGAAATTGTCCTGGTGCCAGATTGGTGCTCGCGTTTTCTGTGGCCGTCCGCTTCCTTGATTGGACAAGCACCTCTTCTCATTCTTCCTCGCTGCTTGTTGCTCCGTATTTGATGTGAGAACTCGTCCCTGGTGGAAAAGAGAAACAGAGATGAGAGGAGGGGGTTAGAAAAAGGATCGCTAATGAAACACAGAGGTTTGTTTGTGAGATGCAACAAACCTCACCCTGTTAACAGCATGATGAGACGGAGGAAGTTATTCCCTCTCGCCAAGCTGTCTCATGCGGCAAACACACAAATTTATTTACACGCTCACACACACATTTTCCCTACTCAGAAGACATTATCTAACCATTACGGTTTGTGTGAACACTGGCGCAGATACATAGCAAGCACCTGCAGATCTTAAAAGCCTATTTTTGCTGTAAATTCACACATTTTCTTGCAGCTCCATCAGCCTCAGGGCCTTGTTAGGGCTGGGCTAAGAATGGCCTTGGCTCTGAATCTGTATCTAATTAATTTATACACTCTAAATAAAACACTTCCTGCAAAAAAAAAAAAAAAAAAAAAAAAACTGATATAAGATGGATCACGAGAGCCTCGCAATGAGGCTCCTTCAGTAAAAAGTGCATGCAGGAAAAAGATGGATGCTACAAAAAAGGGAACCTCACAGAGGGAGGCAGCAAGTCTGTGAGACAAAGAGGATGCTGGGAAAAGAAAATGATGTAACGCTCTCTGTCTGCTTGAGGAATTTGTGAGAATAAAGGCTGCTGCTTTGAAAAGCCTCTTCCTCAGCTTTAAGACTTACAAACAGGAAGTGACGTTCATAGAGATGAAGAAAAAAGAAGAGCTGGAAAGAATCTTTAGGCTGTTGTTCTCTTCTTATTGATTGCAGTTGAATAGCGAGGCAGAGAGGTACTGATGTGCCACCTCGGATCTGACACGGAGGACGGATGAAATCAATAGTTTTTGAGAACGGGACAAAGCTGTTTTGAACTTTTTTGTCCTTTCAGTGGGCTGAAGTCTACCAGCTTCTGTATCTCAGCTCTAGCTGTCAATTAAGTTTTCTGTCCAAGAAAATTAATGTGTTTCTCAGGTTTACTGACAGTCTGCAGCAGCTCAAGCAGGAAAGACTGGAGCGCAGCATTGTACAGGAGCCTGTTGGTGTCAGAGTGGGTCTCTGGGCAGGAAGCAGGAGATTAGAGGTCAAAGGTGAGTCTGAGTTTACTCTGTGCTGTCTCAGACCTGGAGCGTTTAGGGAATAGTTCAGATATTTTGAAGTAGAGTTTTGAGGAAAGGTTATAAATGATTATTATCTCACCTCTTAGATAGCTTTTTTCAACTAAAATTGGTAGAAAATTTAATTCTGACTGGCTTGTAAAGTTAATGGCTAGTCTAAGCAGGGCCAAGACCAAAGTGCATTTCTGTCTTTTTAAAACAACTCAAGTCTTGTAAATTTCATACCATTTAAACTATAAGTTAAACTTCTGAATCATAGTGAGTTTTGCATTATTGGATGATTATTCCAGCAGAAATACTGTGATATTCTTCCTTAAAGCGCCCCAGGCTGCACCGGAAGTGCTTCAACCAGCGATTTGCGCTGGTAAATATCCATAAAACTCTATGTCAATATTCGTCTAATGTAAAATTAACAGAAATGTACAGTTTAAAAAAAAAATTGTGTACATGAACTAGTAGTGTTTCGAGACAGCAATAATCCACTTTGCTCTTGGCCACACTCAGACTAGCTGTGAGCTGATCAGTCCGGTCAGATTTAAACTCATATTTCTCCAAACTGAGGTCATTTAAAGAGCTATCTACAACAGAAAAGATAATTGTTCATAACCATTCTACAGAACAACACTTCAAAACATTGGAACCATTGCTTTAATCTTTCATGTTGGATTTGATCTAAAAATGACAAAGACAGATTTTTAAGCATTTAACTGTTTCAAAAGCGTTTGATGGTCCGTTGAACCAAAACACCAATACCAATGTTAACCTAATCTGGGATATCTCCTTTTGAAAAGTTGAAATGAACTGACACTTTTTTAGCTGAAAAAGAGTTACATTGTCAAACTATTAGGATGGATTTTGGGTACAAACAAAGCGCATTTCAAAGGACTTTAATGCTGTTGGACAAGACAGCATTTTTCTTGCACATGAGATTTTCTCAGAGGGTTTCATACCTCTTGAAGGAAGCCTTTCAGCTTCAGTTTGAGCCCTCTACATCAACATCACAGATGAACACTGGCATCTTTAAGTGTTTGTGGGGGTGGAAGGGCTTCCCACCCAGTCAGCACAATCTATAATTGATGGTGAGACTTCCTCCCACGAAGCACCCAGTTCAGTCACCAAGCAGAGTGCAGGAACTGCTGCCAGCTACGTACGCAAACAGGCAGACTTTACACCGGCACAGGAAATGTCCATTTTGCTGACCGAGGGTTAACCTCGGGGTAAACCAACTGTTGAGAATAAAAAACACCATGAGGCAGAGCTGGAAACGGTCGAAGCGGGACGCGGAGACGGTGGATTCCTTCCTGACCCCACTTTGTGCCGAGCTAAGTGATGTCAGCTGAAGGGCCGGATGATGGGACGAGAGTGCAGGCCAGCAGAGAGCAATAGGCTTGCACTCTCGCTCTTTTTAAAGGAAATACACATGTAGCAGCCAACATGATATACGCAGAAGGAACTGTTAAGAGGCTGTCGGCTTCCTTTCCATTTTGCATCATTCATCAGCCTCCTTACCTCTTTCCCACTCGCTGTGTGTACTCACACAGGGGGCAAAGCCTCAGCTGGAGAACAACCCTGTGGAATATTTCAGCACTCAGCATCATGACCAGCTTACTCTCCTGTCATGTCACATTAAAAAATTTATACAGTACAAACCGTCATATGGTGAGCGACTTGAGGTGGCTTTAACCTTGTTTTACAGAAAGGATGAATGCTACAGTGTCAGCCTCGGTTATCTTTGCATTTATTGTGTGGTTCTCTTGTTTGTTTCTATAAAATGCTCGGTGACAGCAGTGTGTCACCTTTCTGACAGACTCGCTCCTGGAGTGAGGTTTTCTGCAAAAAGGAATATTTTGTGCAGGAAAATAATCCCCCTGTCCTACAGCACAGTCTAAAGAGGCTGAAATGGCAGCAAAGGAACAAAATAGTTGACAAAATACTAAGTCACATGAGAATATTTTAAGGTTTTTGAGCAACAAAAAAAAACATCTTTATATCTGAAGTTCAGTTCTCCTCCCAGACGTTTCTGTCATTGGATTATCCAAAAAGCAACAAAAAGAGATTTACATTACAACCTAAAGAGTTCTGAGAAGAGATTTAGAAAGCACAACAAAGAGCTTAAAAAGTACAACAGAAATGGTGCATTTTGTCAAGGAGGATTAAAACTTTTCTTTACTTCTGCCAAGAAATTTACAGTTTTCTTCCTGTTTGTTTGATACTTTGTTCACTTCAGAGGCATCCAGTTGAAAGAGTTTTACTTAGAGAGGGTTGTGGAGTCTAAATTCAGGTGTGATTTTAGATAATGCTCTGTTTTAAAGACATTACCTCGCAAAACAACTTTGTGTTTGACAAGAGCAAAAGAATCTTAGTTTAAACGGACTCAAAACTAAAAGAGACATTTGAAAAGCGGCCCTGAGTCTCACTTTGTGGGATGTTTATAACTTGAAGCCACCAGCAGGAATATAGGAACTGCCAGGATGGCTGCTGTGGAGGAAAAATACAATTTTAATGATGTGCCTTTCCTAAATGTTGCAGATTCGTTATGCAAATCACACGTCTGACCATGTGATCTCGGGTCAACCTGCCCTTTTCACTGATCCACCTCTCTGGCTCTGACGACGGCAGCTGTCTTTGTGTGACACAGAAAAAAAAATACAAATGCAACAGAAATGTTATCTTTCATGCAATTACCTTATTGCCCGCCTGTCATGGCGTTGCAACTTCACCAAGTGCTACTGTCAAACTTTAAACGGGGTGGAGAGAAGAAGCATAAACAAAAGTAAAATAAAAGAAAAATGTGGAGGGAGTTGGTAGAAAGTTGTGTGATTTATTTATTTATTTATTTGAAAGGGTCTTGAAGCAGGTAGAAGAACCTGAAAAAGACTAACTTTTCTGTACTCTTTCTGCCTGTGTTAGCAGGTGAAGCGGTCAGCGGCGATGCCGGCAGCGGAACGAGTGATGACGTGGGCGAGACAGCAGCAGGAAGACTCTCGTTCACACTTCACTCGGATCTGTGTCACTCGTAAACATACTGCACCGCTTCACTCATTTCAGCAGCCCTCGCTTTGATGACACAAACTGAAAAAAAGGGAAACGTAGTGCTGATTGATTTGCTCGCTCAATATAGAAATCATCTTTGTTCGTAAAGTCTAGTTGTTTGTTTTTTGCTGGGGCTGCGTGTTGAGATGCAAACTTGCTTTTAGCAGCATATGAGCTCATATGCAGTGCTGCTGTGATAATCGGTTAAAGATGAGAGGAGTTCATTCCTCTATTCATTTTCATCTTTTCTGTATCGGCCACAGCTCTGTTTCAGCCTCACCTTCTTCACAGGCTTGTTTTAGTTGAATATTTAGGCCACAAATAATTCAGGGGCTTTGCTTTAATTCCCCTCAGCCGATCTTACTCCCAGACGGTTTGTTTTCTCTTTTGTGATTTTCTTTTCTGATTCTGCTCTTGTTTGTATTGTCATTAAATGAAGGGAAATCATCAGGGAGCATTAGATAGCATTAGAGTTAAATTGAGAAGAACATCTCTGTGATGTGATGAATCGGGAAGTTCATTGTCAATAAATCTGCAGAAATTATGGGATCCAGTTTTGTCAACATGGACCAAAGATGAACAAAAGGCCAGTATTATCATCTTGTTCCAAATCAAAAGTTTAATGAGATAAATCTGTCTGACACCAAATATGGAACTCAGACTGTCAACATTTATTATTAATATGATTTGATTTCCTTCTCATGGAGTTAATTTATTTATTTTTTAAAGACAACTAAGCTGATTTTAATTAGTTTTTTTTCCATGTTATCTCAAGGTATACAATTGCAGAACCTCAAACACTGTCCTGAAAAAATAAACTTTTGTTTTTTTGAGGTAGCGAGTTCTTGTGTTACACCCAGTTTCATCATTCAGTATCCGTGTCAAGACTCATGGAAGATGATAGCAGTAATGTGTTGATCAGTTATTGATTTCTTTAAAATATTTAATCTATAAACACTGAGCTGTAAAACATTAAACAGGGTTATAAAACGTATCGGTGTTCATCCAAACACAACCCTCAGATGTAATGAGTGCAAACAGGAAGCGTCTCTGGCTTACTGTTTGATTGAACACCGAAATGTTTTGTAACTGTTTAACATATTTTATAGTCCAGTGTTTATAAATTAATTTTTAAAAGAAATCTACTTTCACCTGGATGACTAAATGAACCTTCATGAACACATCAGTGGTTCCTTGATCCATTTCTAATGTGACTGTCCTGATTTCTGATAAAGAAACATCACTTTTGTTTAATTGTGATTTAGAAATAAGTTCTCATTATCATATGATAACAAGCTCTTCTAGTTATATCTAAATATTAACTCACTGTTGTAAGAAAACAAGCTCCATTATCTCGAGTTAATGACATAATTACACTGTTATCATGAAAAAAACAAGATTATCACTACAAGATAATGAGATAAATAAATCATCTTGAGATAATGACATGAAAATACATTTTTATGCATGTTCTGTTTTTGGCGACCATAGTTCTAAATCTTAATGATGACCAGAATTTGTCTTGCTACTGCAGCAGTTAATAGGAGTAAATGTTGCAGAGCGATGGCAAAACGTCAACAATAAGAAGTGAATTATTTATTTTTGAAAGACAATCTAATGGGGAAATAAAGTAAGTGTGTATACAAACTGAAAAAAAAAAGCAATCCGAGGACAACGCAAGAAGTAGAATCAGACAGTAAATGTTTGCTTTTATCATTGTAAATCTTGTTTTCATACAAGGCTTTTCTTAATGTAAACACAGCATGAATGCACCATAGAATCAACCCCAGAAAAAGTACTTACACAAGTATATATGCTGTCTGTTTTCCTGTTTTTTTCCTTTTCCCTCCATCACCATTTTTCTGTTGATGACCTCTTGCAGCTTTGCAGTTTTCCCACACTGGTATTGAATAGTAATGAGAGAACTTGGCTGAGTGTGTGACGCCCCACTACACACTGAAATGGCGAACCGCAGGAAGCGTTTTGCTGCTTGTGTTTATGTCTTTAGTTTACTGTGCACATACGTGCAGAAACGGCCGTGTGTCTGTTATTAATGTGCTCACACCTCTGCCCCAGCCACAACCTGCTCAGGAGGAAACTCATCTCCAAGTGCTACTCATCAGTCACGTGGAAGGAAATAAAAAGGGACAGCTGTGTGATGGAATGGGATGCACACACTGATAAACACGCAGTGAGGACGGCAGGGGGTCCAGCATGTCGCACAGTTCTACAAATACAGAGACCGGAGAAATAAACTCTGTATATAGCTCTATATGCTTTGGCCTAAGAAAGTATGTAAGGTTCATGAGCTGCCGCAGAGAAAGACAAGAAATCACGTAAGAATCACTTGTCTGTGCTCATGAACCAACATCTACAACTTTTGGAGTCAACTCCATTTAAATGGCCGCCACAGCTAATTACAACTCAATTTTACAGATGTTGAGCTAAATTTCAGACTGGTTGTAGCTGAGAGTCATCCTGTGAATACCAACAGCTCATTCAAAATCTAAATTTAAAACTTTGACATGCAAGGTGGCAGGTGATGTGCACTCTTTCAAAGAATGCTACTTTTATTTATTTTTCTACTTTAGCCTTCAAAGGTTTGCACATTTGCAAATGACCTTCTACTCTAATTTCAAAACAGCCTCCAAGAAAACCTCTTCAAGAAATGCTAGTTTCATTTTTGACTGTTTGTGCACACTTGGCCTTTCAAAAGATTGTTGAGTTCCTTCTGAAAAGTCACAAGCATGTTTGAGGGTTTTTCTTTTCACTAAAAATATCTAAAACTTTGCTTATCTTAGTGTTGCTTTTGCCTCTTATGGCACATTGTCATATGCAGCCTCTTTAATGTTGTGTTTTGATTTCTTTGGGTCTATTTAGGATTACTGCTAAATTATGAATGTATTTACATAACACAGAAATATGGATGTTAGAAGTGAACGTTTTTTCTCTTTGTAGCTTTCGAGCTCTGACAGAAATCTTCATGAGTTTGTCTTGTAAGTTTGTGCTGAACGAGTTGAAAATGTAAAAGCCCATTTCAGTGCTGCAGTATAAAACTGTCACTGGAGCTGCACAAGATGAATTAATGTGAGTTGTCATTGCTTTGAATAAGTTGGAATTTAGGAGCTTTTTTTTGAAAGTTCATCTGTGCCCAAAGTAATCTCCTCTCTGTCATTTTTGTTCTAAAAAAATAAATCATGTAAAGTTGCTTTGGTGAAAGGCCATTTTTAAAAAAAAGGTTTTGGATCACAAAAGGTGCAAACCATTAAAAAAATGTATGTAACATTACATTTTTTTATTGCCGTTTTTTAAAAAAAATACAGACCTTACCGATTCCCATGGGAGAATGACATGTCAAACTGTGTGAAAAATTAATCATTTCCGTGAGTCTCGGGGCACACTTTAAACCGTCTTACACGCTCTGTTCTGGGAAGCACAAAAGCAGGCGTCCCTCTGGTGTATTTGCACTCACACACTCAAATGGACACTCTTTACAAAGCACACATGACACACGAGATTTGTGCAATCAATGAAAGTGAGTCATGTGGATTAGATTGGTTTACAGAGCAAGACTAAGTGAAGAGGAAGGGAGGAGTGACGCAGGGTCAGATTAAAAAACTGCTACAAATACAGCACGGTCACCCTTTTGATTCAAACACATCCATGAGAACGTAATTTGTTTTGACTCTCAATCTCACCCGTCTCCTCTCGTCCGTTAAGAGCGATTGACTTCTGCAGAAATAAGGCTTCAACATCACACAGCATCACAAATCTCCAAAGGGAAATGAGACCCTATGTGTTTCCACCCACTTTTTTTTTTTTTTCAGGACGCTGGGGGGCTGTTTAATAAGTAGGGAAGGAGGGGAGGCTGTGTACAGAGACCAAGAGGGGGTAGGAGAGTTTGAGGGCTGAGCTGACGGCCTTACTCGCCGTGATGGACGTTTCTATAAAAGATATGGAAACAGAGAGTGTGACCGACATTTCTATTATAGAAATATTCCACCGTCTGCTCTCCGAGCTGTGCTGTAAAGGGTGTCAGATGGGACATAACGGGCCAAAAAATGCCATTCTTCAAGCTCCTTTACTTTTCTCATCTTGGAATAATGTGTTTTTCTTATCTGTCTCTATCTTCTTCTTTTTTTCTTTCATGGAGGAGTCCCTGGTTGTCTGTATTTGCTTTTCCCTGTCTTGGTGTGGGGGTTATGCCAGACCAATAGGCAGCACTGATATAAATCTCTTCAATCAACCCTGCGGAGCAGCACTTGTCACTCGCGGCAGGGAGAAGTGCACATATGAGATGCCATGGATAAACCTCGGCACTAAGGCTTCGTATGGTTACGTAACGTGTTTAGTATTCAGGGAGGTGAACAGGAAAAGATAAGGACAGAGGAAAGATGGGGTGCACAGATGGAATAAGAGTTATATGACAAAGGGGGATGGGAAAAAAACATGAGGAAGAAACCAGACGAGACATATACCAGATATCATCAACTGCTGGTCCTCGGGCCACATCCAGTCCACGAGCTCCTTCCTTTATTTTTATTAACGAAGAGGCGAGTGACAGAAACTCTGTTCATCGCCTCATTGTTTCTTTAATATTGTTTGTATTTCAAAAAGCAAAAAGGTTTACAGAACAGGTGACTGATTTTATTGCTCTGGATGACCAACCCATCGCTGTGGTGAAGAGAAAAGGTGCTGGAGCCGGGGTACATCCTACCCTCCCAACACAACATCACCGACCATACATCTTCCTGACATGTATGAAAAAGTTTGTGTCACCTGGTATTTTTTCTCTTTGTTGGTAAAATATGACCACAGGTTATCTTTATTACAATGTAGAGCTACTGAGGCATCATGATGGCATTGGTTTGAGTAGTTTTATTTATTATTCTTTATTTAACCAGGAAAATCCCACTGAGATCACAGATCCCTTTTAAAGGGAGGCCTGGGACTCGACCTGGGGGTTGAACCCACTGCGAACAACTCATTCACCGTGCTGCCAGAAACTTGTTGTGTGTAATCAGCAACCCTGGGCTGTAAAATTAAGCAAAATAATGAAAGTTTCCGATTGCCTACATTAAGTCAGATCAATAAGTATTCTGAAAATCTGTAAATAACATAAATTTTAGTGTTTTTTTTAACAAGACAATTCAAAAAGGTGTTACAACATAGCAAAAAATAAATAAATAAAATTGGAGGAACATTTTAAATTCAGAACTCCTGCAGCCAGTCTTCTCAGCTCTCAGCTCATATGTGATATTAAAGGAGAAATGATGCAACACAAACACACTCCTGTTCTAATGGTTGCTGTGAGGTATCTCATAAATGCATTTAAATCTTTCAGTGTTTTATCAGTGTTTGTAGAGTTTGGTTGTTTTATCTTTTGGTAAATGTTGTATGTTACTTGTTTTATCTGATTTCTTTTATGATTTTGGTCAAGGATTGTATTTCATTTATTTGTTCTCTGGTTCTTTTACTTTGTCTTGTTCTGCGCTTCTCCTTGTCAAATCTGCCTCATATCACTTATTTTCTTGTCTCTGTATATACTGTTGGATACTAGACCAGATACTGTGTGGTCCTCATTTTCTCTACATTGGTTCCTGCCTCCTCTGTACCTGAGTTTGGGTCCTTCAGCCAGCATCACCCTTTATCACATTATGATCTTCAGTTT
Organism: Kryptolebias marmoratus; assembly: GCF_001649575.2. Lineage (NCBI taxonomy): Eukaryota > Metazoa > Chordata > Actinopteri > Cyprinodontiformes > Rivulidae > Kryptolebias > Kryptolebias marmoratus. The sequence continues at coordinate 17,871,788 of NC_051432.1, forward strand.
TAACATTTTTGTCCTTTCAATTAGATGTAATATTACAAAGATTTGCAGGATTTTTTGGGGTTAAAATGGTGATGTTGGACGGGGCATTAGGTTTGTGTTCTTGCATGCAATTTCACAACAGTGGAGGTTTATGAAAGAGAATTAGACTTATGGGTCACTTCAGAAACCCAGTGAGAAAAATGGGTGTGCACATTAATGCCTGTGTGTGCGAACACTGTTTGGTTATGAAACAAGCTTGAGCTTTATTCATCTGGCTTCTGGTGACCTCAAAGGTCGTCGTAGAAGGAAAAGCGGTATTGCTCTCAACTTTGTTGCAGATGTTTGGTCAGGGTGTTTTCACACAAGAACAAAGCCAGGTCTACAACACTTGTGTCTTTTTGTCGCACATCTAGGAACAGCCTGTGAGCCCGCCTTATCAGCCAACATTACATTACAAATCTCATTGATGCTATTGTGGCTAAACGGCCACAGCTTACTCCAACCATAATCCATAATCTGTCTTTTTGTTGTTTTTTTTCCTTCGGTATTTGTAAGGTATTAGATGCTCTGTCTGCCTTTTTGTCTTTTTGTCGTGCATTTTGTCTAGATGAAAAGAATTTCTTTAGAAACATTTGCACATATGTCAGTGGAACACACAAACTCTGAAGTTAAAATCCCGCACCAGGCGCCGGACAGATTACAGAGCTGTGGTGTGAAATGTATGTAAGAAAATTAACACCATCACTTGACATAACACTTCTCCAAAAGCTGCTACACATTCACACAGACTTCTACACAGAAAAAACAAACACATACACAGGTGTGATAACAGTGTGTGTGTGTGTCTTTGTGTGTGCATACATTGTATCTAAGCAGGCAGTAGGCCAAAGCAGGTTTTAGCACACTTAATGGGATTTCACATTTTGAAGTACACACACGTACACTCTCTCGGACACACACTAATACTGAAGATAAACATGTCTGAAAGCAAAGTGTGATCCCAGACAAACAAACACACACACACGCACGCTCCCTGATATAAAAGGATTTGTCAGGCTCCCACATTGTACACATGCAAAACTAATGGACTCCGATTTCCGCCCAGAAACGTAACCCATTTCCAAAAGACGTTGCTTCACACACCTGCCAGAGCAGAAACACAGGCACCAAACAACAACCGGAGAGGATGTGTGTGTCCAGCGTTAGTGGAGCATTTGTGCTGCAGTGGTCATTGTGACCTGATTTCCCTGAAGGTAGTGTTACCTGCTCTGAGAAGTTTGAAAATAATATTTCTTTGAACCTAACAACTGTGTTAAATTCAGGCTAACAACAGCTACGTTTGATGTGATTTTATCATCTGTTACTAAACAGTAACAATGTAATGACAAAATCCCACTTTATATAACAAAATGAAAATAAAAAATGAGCATTTCTTGAAAGAACTCATATTGCCCACCAACTTGCATTGCAAGGTTTTAAAGTCAGTCTCTTGCAATCTGTTAGCCCTTTGAGTATATGTTGGGGATGACTCTCAGCTACTACCACACCAAATCTTAGCTCAGCATCTGTAAAACTGTAAAACTGACTGAGTTGTACCCATTTTTGTGTGTGATAAGGGTGATTAGCTGTAGGCCATCTTAAATCGGTTTTACTCTAAAAGTTAATCAGTTGTAGATGTGCATCGAATAATTACTTTCTACGGGTTTTGTTAAAATACATCCAGTGGTTCATGACATATTTTGCAAACAAACTAAGACACAAATTCACAGACAGTTACAATACAGATGATAAAAATAAACAGTGCTGTTAACATGAGTGACTTAGGTTTAGTCCTCTGTCTACTCTAGTTGTCAGTGGTGCTACATCATGCCGTTTTGCCAACTGCTATAAAGTCGTGAAGTACTGTAGAAGTCGTGGCTTTAAATGCTTTAAATCAGTGGGTGTAGTTATCATCACTCTCCATCCAGCTCAAGGTTCCAGCTTGTTTACATGAACAATGGTGATCAGCTCTCATCTAAGAAACCCATTTTAAAAACATCTAGAATTGTGCGTAGTTGATTTACACAATATGTTGTCAGCCTCCCTGCTTAGAAACAGCCATCAGGCTGTTTAAAGGTTCTCACTGACTGGATCGATGTCCTGGAACCAATCAGGTGCAACAACAAACCACGGTCACTTTAATGTAATAGTTCTGTGGAAAGGTTGTGAACAGTAAATATCTTACTTGTTGTAGATAGCCGTGTTGAACGATCTCAAGTTGGAGAAATATTGTTCAATTCTAAACCTGACTGATGAGCTAATGGCTAGTTCGAGCAGGGCCAAGTCCAAAGTGGATTGCTGCCATCTTAAAATGACTCCAATCTCAAAAAGTTTATAGCGATTCAAACAAAATATTGCAAAATCCCTGATACTCACAAGACAGAGCCTACTGTATATTTGATATTTTTTAGAGTACTTTGAAAGGGTCATAAGTTTTGCAAACAAGCACCTCCTCTGACTGCGTATTGTGAAAACCTACAGTGAAAAACTGGAATGTCCGACTGATGGAGTGAGTGAGGGGAAAAAAATGAGATTTAATAGAAAGCAGAGCTTATGTGCTCTGTTAGGTGGACCGTGTTATGGGCCTGTCGAAAAACTTTTGCAAAGTTTGGCTGCAGAACTTCACCAAACAAATTACCAAGACTACAAACCATAACTCAGAGGAAAGCATCGTTTCCTTCTCTCTCTCTCTCTCTTTCTATCCCTCTTTCTCCCCGAGACACACACAGGCGCTCTCACACACATACACACCCGCACACACGGCTGAAAGCAGCTGAAGAAGCATCACTCAGACACCTCAAGCTGTTCATTTCCTCCTTGTCCCGATAGATGCAGCCAACTGTAAATTATCAAAGAACCGTACGCCTGTCTCCTGAACACATGCAAACACACTAATCAACTTTTAGTGTTTTCTTACGCAGGTTTTCTTGTGAGTCTGCCAGAAGTGCATCTGTATATGTATGACTGTACGGCTGGGCTATTTGTATTTGTTCACTGTACTTTTATGTGTTTGTGTGGTACATGCAAAGATGACTCAGGAGGGGAAACATAAAAAAAAACTAAAGATTAAATGCTTCAGTGCCCACCTGCCTGCACAGTTGTGTTGAATGTCAGAAATTACAAATAGATTTTAGAAACAAGCTCCATTCAGAAAAAAACTGAAAGGTTTTCTTTTTAGGAAATGATTTCTGGTTAAGATGAAACTTTAGGAATATAAAGTGTCTTTTTGTCAGTACAAAAAGGCAGCAGTGTGTTGTACACGTGTACAAACTGAAGGTCTGTGGAACAATTTGGCCCTTGTTCCAATTTTATCCGCCCCACGGGATAATATTTTAAATGTTTTTGATATGGCCTGCCAATCTGTGACAGGGTGACTCTTATTTTGCTTAAAACTAAACATATTAAATGCAATTTAACAAACTTTAAAGTCAAAAAAGAAGTTTTAACTTCTTAGTTATCTGTTTGAATTTAACGTGAAAAAATCTTTGACTGTCCAAATGAGACAGATCAAACTCCTGCAGTGTCAGATATCTGACCTAAGCTAATGTGCAGCACGAACTCTGCCTGAGTTTATATTTTACTTTGTTTTCTGTGCTCTTTTGTTGTGATTTAAAAGTACAATGTTAGAAGATGAAGGGGTTTTTAGCCAATTTGATGGACTGTTAAAAAGATGTACAACTAAGACAAAAAATTAAAAACCAAAGTTCAAGGCATAAAAAAATAAGTACTAATGGTTGTTTTTTTTTTTAAAAATCAATAAGTTTTTTGTGTTCCAGTATGTAAATAATGAGTCATGGGAAAAAAGTAAGTTATCTTTCTGTATGAATATTTTTACACAATGCATCTGAAAACAAACATTAAATTATACATGTTTAGGTTTTGTCCCTTAACTCGAACCAAGTTTTTTATTTTGGGCTCCTGAGGCTAGGCTAACTGAGTCTGACACCCCTTATGTACCTAATTAAAAACTCTCATGTTGCAGACTCTATACCTGATGTTTTAACCTAGTTAAAAGAACATCCCATTCTTCGCTCTTAAGTCTATTTTTGCACATCATCACATTTATCTAATTTGATGTCTCTGAAACCACAGGTCGGAAACCATGATTCAAAAATCAGCACTTCCTTTTCTCATTTTAAACTAAACTGTTGGCAGCTGAGCCTTCATATCTCAGCCGGCTTGATTGCACAAATATATTGCAGTTTTAGTATGAAGCGGGTATAAAGTAACACAACAGAGATAAATATTGCAGGTTTAAAGCTAAGCCCCAAAACAACACGTCTCGTGTTGAAACGGCTCCGGTCTCATTTGTCTTAAGTTCCTCTCTAATGCTGCTCATCTCTGTCATTTAGTCTGATAAAATGTTTGCAGTTTTAAACTAAATCCTGCTCAGGGCTGCTTTGACACAGTGATCAAACATCTCTAAATTCTAAGATCAAGTAAATTCCTGCAGCAGCCCTCATCGTCAGCGCTGACGGGTTTAAATTTAGAGTTGTCTTTTGTCTAAAGTGGTTCATCTTTCCTGAAAATCTAATAGTGTGTAGTGTTGCCTGCTCTGTGTGAAAATGCTGAAGAAAAAACACCATTACAGTAGCTGCAGGGCACATACAGTCTCAATGACACAATAGGACAATAGATCACATGTTTTCACACACACACACATAATCGTTAGGCTGGGTTTGAAACATTAGTATGCCTTTATGGTTGCTGTGTGTCAGCAGAAAGTGCACAAAGAGTAAACATATAGTACACAAAGACCTTCAAGAGCTTAATTTAATCTGGACCTGTCTCAGAATGAGACTGAGTGCTCACTTGAGGAATGAATGAGTGGGTGGATTGATTCGATAAGTTGCATAACCTGAAATAAATATGACATATTTCTGTATTTTTACCTAAGTGTTACTCATTAAAGAAGCTGTTATTATTTTTGACTGGTTAGAAAACGCAGTCAGTCACAAGGTTAAAACCGCTGACGAGCAAAGTAAAAAAGTAGAAATTAAATTTCAACTTGTGTTTGCAGTTCGGAGCAGAGAGTAAAGAGGGTCCAGTGAGGAACAGCTTGTGAACTGGAGTCGAGGCTCATTAATGCCTGCAGGGAGCAAAAGGTAGTCCACATGCTCCTATACCGTAGTAAAGAAAAGAAAAAGCTGGAAACTCTAACGCTGGCTGTGATAAATAGTGGTGCACACAGTGCATTGCAGCTTGCAGCGTATGGAGCTGCATGGCTGCGGGCCAGTTGGAGTGATCATGTTGACCCTTGTTCCCAACCAGAGGTGCAGACAGTCGGCATGTGAGCATCGAAGCTCAACTATAGAGACATGGAACAAAGGTGGCCTGATCTGTGGCCCGGACACACTTTCATTAAGAGTTGGTAAATGATCAAGTTCATGTGTGTTGCACTTGATGGGGCTGCTAGGAAAACAAAGGCCATCCACCAGAGGCACCAGAGATTCCTCACCTCTTTACGCTAAAGGCAACAATCATCAATTAGTGGCACATAAGCCATAAGCTCATTCCATTTGGCACGTGATATATTAAAACATTTATTACTCAAAGACACGGTTCTCCTTGAAATAATGCATATGGCCGACTGCCTTTTTATTTTATGTTGAGTTGATCGCTGCACAAGATCCGGCCGACTCCATTGGTCCATTTATGAACTGGTACAGACAGCTTAAAGAGGGATCTGTCTTTGGACCTACATTGCAGAACTATTTTGTGAAAAAGCCTGTCGTAAATACGTCACCTCATTTATAATTAATGCAGTAACATATAAATCTCCATTTGGTGTTTTTTTTTAAACACTACATGATTGTGTTTTAGATAGCAGAAAAATAATACTTCAAAGAATCGCAATACTAAACGAGACAAATCACCAATATGGTAAATCCTTTAGTCCAGTAATCTCTGTTCTAGTTTTACAGCGTTATTGGACTAGGATACAAATTCACTGAAATACTGATACACAAGCCCTTTAAAAATTCCATCATGCACAAAGCCCTGAGGATAGAAATGATATTTCTTATTTCATGTCTGTGTTAATGCGTCAGTGCGCTCCCTCAGTACATGTGAGAGGTGTGTGCCTGCTTTGGAAACGTGTGTCTGGATAATGGCGAGACCAGTGATTGATGGAAAGGTTAATCATTTTAGACAGATGGTATGTGCTGCTAAATCAGCGTTAGGTGAAGGCAGACTGTGTGCACGTCCGTCTGTGTGTGTATGTGCACATCAAGGCATGTGTGTCTGGTTAAGCTGTAATGAGTGGGTGTTCTCTACTTGATTATCCGTGAGGGTAGGGTAGACTGGTCAGTCAGGCGTCAGAGGAACCATCAGAATTATTCTTATAGGTAAAAAGACACAGAAGCAGTGGCTCCAGTCTTGAATTGCCAGTGTGTGTGTGTGTGTGTGTGTGGAAAATTTGCTCTGTGACTTGAAGCTCAAATCAAGCTGAGGTCAACACCTTGTCGTTCCAGAGTTTCATTGGACTCCATACAAATCTGCTGTGAGCAGGCCAAGGTCACTTTATTGAAACTGTGATTCCAGGGGTGAGATGGGAATGACCCCACATGGAGAGGGTGTGCCTGTGTGTGTGTGTGTGTGTGTGTGTGTGTGTGTGTGTGTGTGTGAGTCAGCGTGACACATCTGATGAGACTCAGTAAACCTTTTGTCTGAACCTCATAAAATCTGTTGACCCAAGGACATCTCTTCACCAAATTAGGCCAGTAAAAAGATGTAATTCACGCCAGCACAAACATTGTGAACTCACACACACACACGTTTATTTCACAGCTTGTTTGCGTGGCGTGCTGTATTACAGCTGAAACTATCCCATGCACTTCATACATTAAACATGATTTAGTGCAGACAAAATGGTCTCATTTGAGCAAATTCAGCAACAAAGGCAGCAATCTGAAGGTAACACATTGAGATAATCGTGTTGCTGCACCTCACGAACACACAAGAAACAAGCGCAAGAGGGGAGTGATGGTGATGGAGATAAAAACAAAAGACTTTTATCACATGAGACGTATATGGTTGATAAGTTATTAGAGCTTTGTTTTCTTTTATGCTGAAACTTTAAGCATCAAAGTGTCTTGTGGGATGAGGCTGGACTATCATCTGTTATTTGTTTGTAGGTCAATTGCCTGCTCTGTAGTACACCCCTCTGGTTTACGCAGCCAGAGGGCTGTACTGCAAAACAGGATTAATGGCTTAACCAGGTGTGTTGTACCTAAAATCAGAGTCTTCCGCACCACAAAAGGTGACTCTTAGCCATGGTTACATATATTAAATGTAGTGTACAACCACGGTTTTGGATTAAAATGTTGGTTAAAAAATGGCTTTAACCGTTTATTTCACTGATTATAGAATAGATTTAAAAAAGAAAAGTGTGATACATTATTTGAATGTTGTGAGGCATGGCTGCAGTTTATAAAAGAACGTCTGACTATAATACCAATTGATGTAGCAGCATGTTGGACAAACCAGCTCAAAGTTTTCCTAGGGTTAGGGTTTCCTAACCCTAACCCTGTTTTGTGTGTCTGTGTGTCTGTGTGATTGTGTTTTTTTTTTTTTTCTGGTGCTTTCATAAGTCTAATTTTGTTTTTAAATGTTAGTGTATTTTTTTTATCTATTATGATGTTTTTTGAACCATTGTCTTTTGTTGTTGTTTGTGTTTTTTGTTGTTCTTATTTAATCTGCCTTTGGACCAATTTACACATGCAAACTAAAACAGTGAACATTGTTAATTAAATATATAAAGCTTTTTTGTGCAAAAAAAAAGGGTAATTGAAGTTGAATGAAGTTTGATTTTCATCTCTGAAATGCTGCATTTTACTGGTTATGGTTCCACTCAGACACACAGATCATCATCACGTCCCACACTGCCTCTTTATGTTTTCTGCATTACAGTCCTGCAGCTCAAATAGTCAACTGAAGCGCACAAGTTAAGGGCTCATTCAACGCCATTCAGAATTAGTAAAATACCTTCTAGTCTTTTAATATCACCAATAAATATGAGGTACATCCATAAAATCAGATACTGATGAGCAGAGCAGCTTTGGTTCTCACTAAACTAACCAGTTATTGACCAAAGTTGTCAACAAGTTCAGGACAAAGTTAGCCAGGCCTAAAACAGGTGGGGGGTAAAGTTAGAATCATTCTGGTTGTGTTTTTTATGGTAAAGCACGCTGTGATGTCATTGTTTCCATAAAATCTGCCTGTCAAGTTCATATAGAAAAATATGGCTTTTTAAAACCTTAAAGAAGCATTCATTAAAAAAATAAAATTCTCACTAAAAAACTTCATTTGCATGTCAATCGCTGGTTCAAACACAGAGGAAAGGTTAATCTTACCAGTTCTGTTTTAGTGCAAAGAGCTTCAGATTTTACAAACCAGTCATTTGTTGAAGTGTTAACCTAATATTTACTGCAGACGCTTCAGGCTATGGTCCTAACTTTTTTACACATTTTCAACATTCGAGACTAAAAACAAAATGGCTTACTTGAATCTCAGAAACACTCCTCTGAGTGATGAGAGGAAAAGACAAAACTAAATCTAAAATATGTTCAAAGAATCACTGCTGAGCATTTATAAAATCTTCTCAACCTGACAGCTAGCGCATTGCTTAGAGTTTGAAATGAGCTCTTTATTTTTATTGCAGCCCTGACCGCCTTACCTATCACAGCAGCGCCTTCACAGCTCATGTTTTGCTTTCTCTGCTGTGTCGTTTTTGATTTGGGAGCTTTTCTAAAAGTCACTCTCACCGAAAAACAATGTACAAGAGGAGATTTAACTCGGTTTGAGGAATTGGATGGAAAAGATCTGACTCGGTAACAGATTTACGTTGAGTTTCAACCATTTTGCATAATTCCAAGAGACATTTGTCTGAATCCTGTCTTGAAAATTTCACATTTTAGGAAATTAAATTAGATGCACAGAACAAGACTCCCAGACACACTTTTACAATCACAAACAAGCAAAACGGTCAAATTTCTAATCTGTGCTGAATGAAAGCATGTTTGTACTTTCAAATCTGACACTGTGGGTGTAAATGTGAGGCAAAGTTTATAAAAAGTTCACACATACTCTGCTGTCTACTGTTGATATTGCGTATTCATTGGTTTTTCTGTTTGCTCAACTCAGAGAATAAGGCATATTCTCCCTCTCCACACACACACACACACACACACACACATATATACACACAGACACCACTCTGTTGTGCTCTTCCTTGTCTTGCTCCTTGTAATTTGTCTATACAAAATGCACTGCCTCGTGCCTCGATTGTGTTTCTCTCTGTGCATTGTGTCACTGCCGACACTTGCATGTCACATCTCGGAGGTGTCGGTTCACGTGTGTGGCAGATGTGTGGGCTTGAGTTGAAGGGAGGAGAAGTTTTGTGGCTGATTTTGATCTTCTTTTAGCTGTCAGAGGGCTCTTTTAGTCTGTCTGCCTCTCATTCTGCACCTGACAGTGCCACTCTGCTGAAACAAACGAACCACGTGGATTGTGTCAGGATCATTTCCCCCCTCACTTGCATCTGTTATTGCTTTTATTCAACTTCGCTTTCTAACTTTGAGAGTTCTGCCAACAAACTATTGCATGAAACTGTATCATTCACAGGCAGCCCCTGTCTGCATTTGTTCAACAAATCATTAAAAACAGAAAGAACAATGTGCATCCCAAGCACTAATGTTTTTATCTTTTTCTTGGTTTCTGTATTTATCATCTGTCAGAATAAGAAAAAGAACTAGCAAAAACGTTTGTTGATCAATACTTTCAAAACACATTTTATACATAAAAACACTAAAAAGTACAGCATTAGTAATCTTTTTGTCTTGTCTTTTTGAATTGTGAGTTTTAACTATTAACAGTGCAAAAATTGTAGGTGGTGCCCTCTAAGCCAGAAAAAAATCAACAAATAAAGCTAGATTGGTGTTTAAGCTTTGATCGACACTTACAATAATCTGATTACATCCTTCCTTTTTTATGTTAACTTAGCACGTTAAAGCATTGCAGGCTTTGCCCTCAACTATTACCCCTCCTGAAGCTTCTCAGAGAACAACTTATACCACCACCATGTGCCAGCAAATAAAACTCTCTCCTTCCCCTTCTCTTGCAAAGTCAGCATTTGCCAACAGCCCTGCAGCAGCCATTGTATCATTACGCGCCATTACATACCGTGAGTCATAACAGCCTAGTGATTGATCACCCAGGAGCCGCTATAATTTACGATGTGATGCTGCACATTTGGACTGACAATGTGCAAAGCTATTTACTTCTGCTGCAAGCCTGTAGGAATCACTCTCTTTCACACTGCTCTGCAACCTCAAGACTCAGCCTTATGAAAGGATTATAAAGGAAACCCACCGGTGATACTATAGGGCTATAAGCTCAATTGTGAGTCCATGAATTGTTTATGTCTTTGTTAGATAAGGGTGTAACGGGACACATAAATTATGGCTCAATACAAGTTTGGTACGACTGGAAAAAAATAGCTATATACTAGTTTTATATGTTTTTTTTCACTTGTTTTCAATAGGCAATAACCGTCCCAGAAGAAGAGGTAGAAAAACAAACCATCCTTGCTCGTGTGGCGGTTCTATGGTAGGAAGTTGTGTACAGCAAGATAGGTATAGTGTTTTGGTACACTATAAAAATGTAAAAAGTCATATTTTACTGTCCTATTCATCCGATTTGAACTGCAAATAGTGTCTTACAGTCATTGTGTCATAGAAAAAGTTTGAAAAGCTACAAACAATAAAAGGACATCTCTTTTTTGTTGTTGTTGTCTTGAAAAATGGTTGTTTGTTTCAAATAATTTGATGTAATTTTGATGCGAAACAAAAAGCAAAAACATAATTGATTAACATCTCCCAGTGTAAAAATATTAAACAAAATAAAATGTTAAACACTAACACCAAGGTCCTGTGAAAGCTGTGAGTCAGTGTGCTATCCATCCTCGAGCAGTGCTTCTGATTGTGTTTGTTTGACACCAGAGGATCTGTAATACACGCAAATTATGACCCTTTTGGCTTTCCATACATCAACCTCCCAGCTGTGGTTTTAAACAACAGGTAGGTCTTCAAGCTTCTCTGTTATCTTGACTAGACCTTCTTGCTTTGTTTTGGTGTAGAGTGCTTGAGATAGAATCTTCCTCTAATTCTTTTCTGTTGTGCAGTTAGTAATAACCTATAAGGCTAAGTTTTTTGTCCTGATTTACAGGTGGAACTATGATAATTGAATTTATTATCCTAAATAAGACATTTTAAAGTGCTAAAAGGAATGTTTTTCCTAATAATGATCCTTTTGTCACACATCTGCTTGGCTCGTTGCAGCACACAGAGGAGTATTGTATCCCCTGTCAGATTATCAGATTTCTTATAATCTGAAATTCCTCTTTTTACACCAAGAAAAAAAAAAAAACTTGTAACACACTCCTCTGTTCTCACCCAAACACAGCTCTGTTCTTTTTTTACCAGCCCACACGTCCTTCCTTTCCTCTTTCTCACACACGCACAAATGGCTGGTGCCAGGTTGGTAAATTTAAAGTTCTTCATCTCCTTTCACTCACACACACACTCACACACTTAAACGCACTAAAGCGGCATTTATCTCTACATCCATCTTTGAAACAGTGCTCAGATATGAGACTTCTTCAGCAGGAATCTCTCTTTCTCGCACTCAGCTCACACATATCTCGTCACACAAATTGAATCTATGGTCTTGACAGGGCAGGAGGACAAGAAGGACAAATAAAAATCACCTCATTACACACATGCACACATGCAGGAAGACAAAGCGCTCATGCACATGCAGCAGGGATGGTAATGGAAAAAGCCTTGAATCCTGGTCAAACACCATTTGGTATTTAAGTGCTGATAGACAAGGGCAGGACACCACATGTGCCCGGGGATCAGAGACGCTGTTTGTCAGAGAGAAGATTGGAATAATGGAGGGACTGGCAGAGATACAATGGTGTGTACATTTGCGGAGGATGAAATAATGATGATTAAACTGATAAATGATGAAGGTCACATAGACAATATCAACAATGAAGCTGATGATAATGACAGTGTTCTGTCAGCTTTTATCTCGTTTTGATCATTGATCAAAGCAGAGAGGGAGGATACAATCACTGCCAGAACCACAGAGTATCCTGCTGTTAACTTTGTGTCAAAAATCTTTCAGTTTGTACACAGCTGTGACAGACACACAGAGGCTGAATTGAATAACTGCTGTGTAAAAAGGGACAGAAATGAATAATCTTACCAAGAAAGCCATATTATTATGGGATGTTAAGCTTAGAGTTACTTCTATCGGCCAAGCTAAGAAAACTGCACTAATGTGCTGTTATGTACAGTATTAAAGTCAGTTTCTAAAAATTGATTTAAAACACACTAAGCAGTTTGGGCTGAAAGGATATCTAAAACATCTGTAGATCTTTAGGCTAGTATCAAGCTCAGTTTGGTCTAAAACTAGGTTAAGATATCAAATAGATAATTAAGCTTAGCAAGAATAAAAATGCTCTACCTGGATGGGAAATTGAACTTGAGATCTCACATCCCAACAAGTTACTGCATGCATGCAGTTGCAAATTAAAACCTTCAATTCTATTTCATGCAGACCAAGTTGTATTTTCTTATAAGTACAAATATAACTCTGTCCTTTATGACATCCCAGAGTCATCTTGCCTGCTCTCAGCCTGTGGTTTGATGTTTCTATCACTCATTAAGAGTAGCTAAACCTCGTTTTATGTTTTCATCCGTCAGTGCTGTATAAATATATCTTCATATTAATCATTATTCTCTCCTTTTTCAACCCTCAAATGATCGAAGGGCCTGTGTTTTTCTGTCATGCTTATGTTTGAAACATAATGTCAGTCACTGAAAAGGGTTGGTAAGAAGTGCATCAACATTTTTCTGTCAGTTTTAAAAACCCTGTTTGGAGCTCTCTGACATTTCTGCCTGAGTCACAGACTTAGCTTGTGCTTCTGACATATTTTCAATGGTGTGTGTTATAAAAAGTTAAGTTATAAGAAGTAAACTGCTTGGGTTAACTGTGGTCTAAATTTAGCCAGAGATACTCAGGGTTAAAGGAGAGCTACACGAAGACTAAGTGTTGAAACTGCATCTGTCAATCTGTGGGATGTTGCTAAAGGTGTAGGGATATTGGAGTGTAGCAGAAAAATATTTCATCACTTTTCCTGATGACAAAATGACCTGCATAATCAATCAAAAACCCAGCTACAATTTATAAACATCCGCGCTTAAAAACTTGTAAAATAAAAGGCCTTTTGCTGCGTATGGAACAATCCCCACAGAAAGATGTGAACTCTGCTCAGTTTGCCACGTTGGCTTTATGCATCCACAAGAGACTAAAAAAAGGGACTACCCTAACATCAATCCTGAGACTCAAGCTATGTGATTTTCAGAATTTAACCAAGTGCTTTGTTTACATTTAATGCGTACCCACTTTTCAGACTTACATAGCAATATCTGTATCTGGAAAACTACTGGAGTAAACTCTTTTAAACTGCAAATGCTATTTGGTATAGGTCAGGATTTCACAGTTTGCAATGAGTTCCTTTAAGTTCTTAATGGCCAAATGTTTTACGATCAAGTTAAAAGAAATCCAGAGCATTTCATTTGTTTATTTTTACGTTCTCACTGATGGCTCCGACTAAATCACTTCTGTGATTACGCTGGGAATGCTGACAGTATGAATGTGGCACTTTAACAATGTTAATTTATGGAAGCAATTTAATCATTCCAGTGACTCAACACTAGAACATAATTTTGATTTTAATTTTTGGAAACACATGAGTTACTAACAAGTAAAAAGGTCTTTGTGCATACATAGGAAGAGATAGCTCCTTCATTATCGTGGCGTACGATTCAAAAAGATGAACTTGATCAATTATCTTGTGACTTTAAAAACGCAGCTCCAAGATCAGTGCACAATCGTCTTCGGTCTACATTTTTCATAGCGAAGCCTGTCGTTCTTGGGTGGCTGTTAGCCGTAAACCTTTGACAGCTCAGGTTTTTCTCATAAATGGAAAAGAAAATAGGATTTTCCTTGTATCCTCTCTCTCTTTCACCCCCCCTCACACACACACACACACATAAAGTACACACCTGTGTTTGTGTCACAAACATTTTCTCAAAGGAAATAAAGAGTAAATCACATGATGAATATCCTCGTCACTATAGTGCGTGTGTGTCTGTGTGTGCGTTTGTTTGATAGACAGAATATAATCTCTTATTTTCTGTCTGGAGTTTTGAAGCAGTGCTTTGTATTCTGCTGACGTCTTCTTATCCCACAGCAAGGTTGGTGTTCAGAAGCAGAGAGAGAAAGCAAGATGAAGGAGGAAAGGAGAAAGACATTTTTTTTTTACCTTTGCAGATGGAGGTCTTCTCTGAACCAGCTGAGCCTTCGGTCTCTCTGCACACCTTCACATCACTATCAAAACGAGAGAAATAAAAATGGAAAGGGGAACAAGAAGAGGTGGGTTAGAATAACAGAGGTGAGAGATTTCTGAAAATCATTTGGCAGCATCTAAGATCCAAAGATCTGCCACATCAACAGTGTGAAACTGGAGCAGCTAGGCAGCGTCAGGAGAAATAAAATGGATTGAGCTTTTTCTACTGGTTACTGTGGAAATAGGAAAAGCTCATTAAACAACAATATAAGATGCCTAAAATCTGTTAAGTGAGACACAAAAAGGGAGAAGAGATTGCCTCAGAAACGGACACTAAAGCAGAAAAGCATAGGGGAATTTGAAAATAAGCCCTGCCTAAAGAGAAAACAGAGGGGGATTCCCATTACAGAGACAGATGAAGGGACTGCTGGGGATGACAGCAACATCTGACAGTTGGCAAGTCGATGATGGACAGAGAGGGGGAGATGAAGAGCTATTTCTGAGGCTAATATGTGCGTGAGCCTCACAGGAAAAGCAAACTCTTACACAGAGACTACAACCTAAGTCTTCTGTGGTAAAGGACTGTGTGTGCCTGAGGGGTGAAAAAAAAAGCCTTCAATCCTGCCAGCGGTTGACAAAACAATAAAAGTAAACCTCTAAACTCCCTGGACACTGTGTAAAATATTTTATCAGTCCATCTCCAAAATATGGCCAGTCCACTGGAGACAATATTTTACAATCTGAAAAGTCCTGGAGCAGCAGATCACAAGTTTCATACCTTGGGCACATTCAGGTCATATTTGTCACTGCACTGGTTCTTTAGTTGTTCTTGTTACCTTTTCAAGTTTTCTGAGCTCAATAGATAATGCTAAATAACCTGAATGTCTATATTTACTGCAATAATGGTGTCTCTCTCTCACCCAAAATTACAGATACAACAACACATTTTGTGACACACTCTTGCTTCCAATTTTTCACCTTTTACACAAACATCTTGTTAGGTGAGTATTTATAGAAGTGCAAACAAACTACATTTAGAAAGACACAACTTTCACTTGTAAGACTGGAGTTTTTGTGTTGAAGTTTTATTTGTATTTTATTTTTGCTTGAACTGTGCACCACTTTGCTCCGAGTCACTGTTTGGATTCCTTCAGGTAGCAAAATTACTTTAATAAAACAAAAAAAAGCACCAAAACATTAAAATGAAAATAGAATTCCCAGAACTGTGTATTGCCTGCTGCCTTTCATATCAAAGTTTTAAACAAATGTCTTGTGCAGTCTGTTAGAGCTGAAAGTATGAGCTTAATATTTGTTAAAATGACTGAGGTAGATATTTCTGTGTTTGCTAAAGTTGAATAGCTTTTGTTTCGTGCCCTGAGATGACTTTTGTTGTTGACGCTTTATACATAAACTAAATTTAATTCATTTGTTTTCCTGGTCACTTCAGTGACATCTTGTGACAGCACACAGAACATAAACTTCATCTTACGCAATCTATTTCAGGGACTTACATGTTACTCTATTGTTATAACATGGCTCTGCAACAGAATGAGGACAAGGCCCTTTTTTTAGCCGTCTCTGGTTGTTCACAGATGCTCCAGTTGAGTCACATTCCCAGACTGTGAGTTTGCACAAATGAAGCCGGCAGCAGGGAACCACCAGAATAACAGCAACATCACTGGCTGGAGTATTGTTCACTCCACACCCCTCACTTTACACATACTCACCAACCTGACTCTGTGACTACCTCCCTTACTGATTCAGAGACATAGGAGCAGTGGGTTGACTTCAGTACTTTAAACTTCCTTGGGCTGAAATGAATAAACTTCAGTACCTTCCATGTTGTCTCAGTTGTTATGTAAATTGCACCAAGATGGGGAAACCGTGTCTCAGGCTTGGTTTGAAAGTATTTTCTGAAAAGGACTGTTGATTCTATTCTGTTCGCTGAAATGTGATGGCAAGGGGATCCTGACTGAGTATCCAGATGTAATGAGCTGAGACTGAGGTTGGCTTTTAGTTCTTTTGGAATATCTCAGCCTGATGTTTGTTTATTTATTTATTTTTATTATGCCATGAAAAAAAGAGTTTTGATCCCTCTATTGCAAAGTTTATGCTTGCTGTTGTTGCCTTACATTTGGTTGCTCACTGATGAGTTTTACAGCGCCCATTGTACCAGGGAAATGGGGGAATGGTTTGTGTTGTTTTAGCTTGTAGTGTACATTTCAAACTTTGTAACTTGTCATGTGCTGCTTGAGTGATGCACATGAGATCCTGATCTTGTTGTTTGTCAATTAAATTGGTAGACGCTATAAAACACATTTTTTTTGGTGTGTGTGGAGCAGTTAACAATGATTTTACCAGGTCTAAATATCGAGCAGACTGGTTTTCTGTTTTGTGACGAGTTTTGCACATTTATATCAAGTTAATTCAGGTCACTAGACAGTGAAGCTGCAGAAAAGTTAAGTCATTAGGTCTATAAATTCAACAGCTCGAGCTTTTGCTTTGAACTAAATCTGTTACAATAAATCTACTTATACAATGATGAGAGGGAAAATTCTGGAAATAATCAGCTAAGCCACACCAGATCATACAACCGTACAACCAACACACAGAGAAACATGCAGATCCATGTGCTGCAGCTCATGTATGCTTTTTTCCCATTAGCAAGGAAAGCTGCCTGAGGATGGACAGAACAAGCAAAGACAGACAAAGTGACAGACTGAATGAGGAAGAGGAGGATGCACGGACATGACAGAGGCTGACAAGGCAGGCAGAATAACACACTGTTACAGATGAATTACCGCTGAATGCTACTGACAGCTGAATGATAGTACTGAAACATGTCACTGCTGTGTATTTCTGTGTGCGTCCGTGCAGTTCTAAGAGCCTGCTGGACAGAATACAGAGGAGGGAAAACAGTCAGATGTTTTCATACAGCGTCCCTGAGCTCCACAGCTCTGATCTCTGCTGAAGGAATCAGTCTTCACAAACATCACAAACTGCTCCGCTATGACTGAATGCAATGAAGACAAACTGCACAGGCGAATAAGTACGCTTCACGGTCATTTACGTCATTTGACATTAAAGAAAATGCAAATGAACATCATTCAGGTGAAGCGGCACAACATGGAGGAGGAAACCAAGGAAGTGTAGTAGAAAATAAAACTAAAAAAACAGAAGAGACATAAAGGGGAAAACACAAGGGGAGAGATGGATGAGGAGCCTGCACAAAAAACAAACAAAAGCTGAAAATTGAGGCTCTGATGCAGCACTGTTGGCAAATTAGCAAAACTAGAAACTACTACAGAGCCATCACACACAAACACACACACACTCTCTTTAGCTATTCCTAATGCATCTTCTGTGTGTTTTGCTCCTGTGTAGCCTCGTTGACTGCGAATGGGGAGGACAGCAGAGAGGTGTGCTGGGTGATCATTGTTATCCTTGCAGAGTCACATTAGTAGAGGCTAAAACCAGAGCGAGGCCAGGAGCAGAGTGAGTGACTCACAATCAGCTGGTCTGCATTAGTGGGAGGTCTGCAGTGTGGGTTATCTGATTTGCAGTAGAAAAAAAATAAAAAAATAAGACAAAAGTGGCCGCAGGCATGCTCGGGGCGTGCTGAGCCGGTCGTGGCAGCTTCTGTCTGACTCCTCTGGCTGTCATTTTATGTGAAAGCTAAGTATAACTCACAATGAGAGACATGTTTAATTTATGTGTTGCTATAATATAAGACAGCAACACAAGTCTTAGTGGGAAGGTGAATGATGTATAAGCTGCAGGAAATTGTTGCAACCTGCCGGCACAAAAGACAGGTAGACAGAATGAGCCTGGCTCCTCCTTACTGTCTGGCACAAACCTACTTCTATTAAAAGGGACAGCTCAGATCTTTTCAAGTATGGATTAGTGGAAAGGTTGTGAACGATTAATGTCTTACCTGTTCTAGATAGCTCTTTAAACAACCTCAGAAATAAAGAATTCAGACCAGGCTGATGAGAAAACTGTTAGTTCGAGCAGAGTCAAAACCAAAGTGCATTGCTGTAGCCCTAAAACAACTTCAACCATAACATAGCAGGTGATGCAAACACATATGATATTATTGCTGGAAGTGCTACAACTAGCTGCTGCTGCCTCTGTTTTAGTTTGCAAACAACCATCAAACCCTATGTAAATTAAAGGCCTAGCATTACTTGAATTAATGCATATTGCCAGCTGACTTTCATACCAGTGATTTAGACTGAGATCGTCTTATGTTGAGAAATGACAGAGTTATAGCTGTTTTGACCAAACCTTGAAAATAACATTATGCACAAGCTCATGCAATATTGCAATACCTCGCAGTATCTGTAAAATTGGCTAATTTATAGACATTTTTGTGTTTTCTGAGATTTGAAGATGGCAGCAATCCATTTTGGTCTTAACGCCCCCACTTTTTCTCCAAACTAAAGTCATTCAGAGAGCTAACTACAACAGGTAAGGTGTTAATTGCTCATGACCTTTCTACAGTACCCCATTTCAGACAATCTGAACTCTCTTTAAATGTGCATACACCCTTCTGAGTGTGCACACATGGTTTGAAGGCCTGTTAATGAATGCACAGACTTAAACTTGCTCCACGGGACATCAGTTTAACAAAAATTAGTTTTTCAAAGGACAGACAGACGGTGGACAACAAAAGCTCTTTCTGAATAGGAAGAAGAGAACTCTCGGGGCTCTGCAACAAGGAGGATGTTTAGCCTGTCCAGTGGGAGTTAAAGAGGAGAATAGCGGATTGGAAGAACACCCACCAGGAAAGGAAAATCTGCAGCACAAATAGACGGAAGGAGGGATGAAGTGTGCTGAGAACAATTGAGGTGGCTGCCTCACTAAGTGGACATCTTAACAGGAAAACAGCTTGAAGAGAACATTTTCATATGAACTAGAAGATAAAACTTGGGCGTTATGACTCTTTTTTTCATACACCAAAACATAAAGAGCGTGTATGAAAAATCAGGAGGGTTTTTTTGGTTTGGTTTTTGGGGGAGGATTTTTGTTTTGTCAAGGTGATTTTGAAATCGTTTGTGAAACGTTCCTACTTTGAATACACAAAGAGCATTTAGCCGGAGACGATCTCTGAGTGGGTGAGCTGACAGCGGAGCAGAAGGGACACAGGAGCACAATGAAAATGAATTTGGGCCTGATAATTGTAGCTTACAAGCAGAGAGCAGGCAGCATTTTCTTAGACATGGTGGGGAGCTTGCGAAGTGGGTGGAGTTATTTTAGGCTGCCAAGACTTTGTACGTGTTGAAAGTTTCATTAATTTCCTGTCTGTGACTGACAGTCGCAGCATGGCTCAAGTTTGGATGTTTATTAAACTGTCCTGGCTGTGAAACCAGTGTGAAAGATGAGCAACTGTACAATAAAATATCAGAGGATTCCACTGACTTACATGAAACTGTTTACAGGGTGACGTTCAGACAACAAAGTGACGCTCGAGCTCAACTTTCATGAAACAATCCGTCCTTTAAATTGGGTCATTTGTGGACTTGAGGGCTGAATGTGAATGAAAGTTAGCAGCAGTCATGATGAAATATTAATTCGCTTCAGAATTTTGATTTGCACTTTTGATGATAGCTGAGGCTGATGAGTCCTTTTTATAAGGAAAAAATGGAATTTATTACAAACTAAAATCACACAATTATGGAATTTTTCTTGATTCAACCGGAAATAATAGAGCTGCAATCAAAAACAGATTGAAAGAAGTAACTAATAGATCCTGTATTCAAAAAAAATTTTTTTGGGGGGGGGCAGTAATTATCAACTGGTGGCCCATGGGCAAAATCTGGCCCACAAGCTTATTACAGTCGATCCACGAAGCACTCATTTGTTAATAAATGAAACATAATCTGATGCAGTCATCAGTTTGTTCACTAACAAAACTTGATTAAGCTTGACTGAAACACTGGTACACAGTAGCAAGAAAATCTGCTGCTGAACCCTTCAGGTTGCTCCGGCTGTTTATGACATCAATGGGATCCGAGCGGTGCCAAAAAGGTGGAGTCCAGGGTTCAGTTTGGGTTAGCAAACTCTACCATGAGCATATCCTTCTTCCGTTTTGATTATGTGGAATAAACTTTAAGCATGTCTACAGACAACAGATGCAATCACAGAATAAAACCAGATTCTAAAATAGGGAATTGTTGTGTTTCTGATTTTTAAATTTTACACTAACGATCTGTGTGCTTCGAAACAAAAATGCAGTTTGACTTTTTGACTGTAATATAAAGTGCAGTCAGAGCTGCAGTAACAGAGTTCATAATTGAACTCCCTTGGTTATGAAACAAAACACCATTGTTTTTAGTCATTACTGCCAGCATGCTCTGCTGGGTCTTTTCCTCTCTGGCAGGATGTCAAGCCCGCTCCTCTCCGTAGCCTGACGATGTTGTGCCACGCGTGCTGCTAATCTCTCCTCCAAACAAATGAAAATGAATTCAAAAGCCAAAGCACATACAAAGGGCTCGCAGTCTATCTGTGTGCACAGTCACAACAAAACGAAAAAGAATCTGTTTCCTGCTAATAGCAGCAGCCCCAGACGCACACAGTCAGGTTGGCCATCGGCTGGCTGTCGCCTACTGGGCGAAGCAACACACCAACATGCCTGCATGCACGCACGGATTGGAAACACACTGCCTGAAAGCTGAATCCTGATTTGCTAATGAGCTGTCATGGTGACAGATTCTGCCATTTAATTGGCTGGTAAAGGAGGCAATTAGGATTCAGTTCATAGATCCACATCAGACAGTGGAGGTTAAGGGTTTCTGTAGATTACGTTTGAGAACGTGAGCTTCAAAGTGAAACACACACCGAAAGACCACAGACGTGTCACTCACTTCTTTAAATTATTAATTCTGATCATCCTGTTTAACTGCTTTGTGATCTGAGACCGAGCCTGAATAGAAGTGTGTGCAGTAGTTGCTCAGCATGCAGACTGTTTCTCTCCGCTCTACTTTGTCTTCCTCCGCACATTCTCGAGATTTATTTCAAAACAAGTTCAACCCTCCCATCTTGCTCTGCCTCTCCTCTAGCTTGTCCTCATCGTTCACTCTATAGGTCCATGTCATCCTTCTCTTTTTATCTATTTTTCTTCTAAATCCACCATCTGCTGCCTCGACATGCAGCATCTAAGCAACAGTTTAACCAGCTTCATGTTTTCTCCGTCTATGAATAAAAAACTATAAATAAATATAAGGTCACAGGAAAAAAAAGTAGCATCTATGTGTGGTCCTGGTGTTTTTTCTTCAAGTTATGACATTCTTTTGCATATTTTCATATATATTTTTCCCTGAATGAGTCACAGATTTTGTTTAGTTTTAATAGTGTGTTTAATTCTTGAAAATAATTTGGTTAACTTTTCACAGGCTGGCATAAAATGGAACTCTGCATCGACTCCTCTTTCTCCCCACATCCTGGACTTCTGTTTAAGTGTTGGAGCAGGTTGTTAACTGATTGAAAGGGGTTCGATTCAGGTTCATCTACATGCGGCGATCTCTCTTGGCGAGGCATTAAACTCCAAAGATCCAACAGGTGAGTGCCTTTTTACAGCTGCTATCATCGCTGTGAGAGTGTCTCCAAATGAGTTAATGAGCATCAGGCTGTAAAGCACTTTCTGGCCAAGTACATCTTTACAGAAAAGACCATTTACTTTTTAGTGACCATCATAATTATGTGTATCTCAGGGCTTAAAAACCTCATTCTTATGTTTCTTTAGCTGTCTATTTCTGTCTATTTTTCCTCGCTCATCTTACGCACAGCTATGCTGCAAAATCTTTGTCTCATAAATAATCTAAGTTTCTTTCAAAGTGTGTCTTTGTGTTTGTGTATTTCCTTGTCGTTCACGTGTGTGAGTGCGCGTACAGCATATCTTGTTTCAACCAGAGAGGAGCAAGGATCAGTGACCTTTGCACTGTTACATTTTTAAAGCGGCGTTTAAATAAAAGATTAGGTTGGAATAAAACGGCGCAGGATGACATATAAATGAAAATAATCTGAGCAATAGTGGATAAAGAAGAGAGGCAGAGAAGGGACAGACAAAAGGATGGAAAAAAAGCTAAATAACTGAAAGAGAATTGATAAGTAGACAAATGGTAATGCAGAGAAAGATTTTTTTTTGACGTGACTGCATTATGTTGCACAATGTGAGTGTTTCTGAGCAGTAAAAATGTAATGTTTTCATATTTAGAAAAAATTTATATAGTTGTTGGGCATTTTTATGTAAATGCTTAACATTTGCCACAGTGCTACATCACATAAAAACCATTACGATTCTCGCTTCAGGTGGTTTAAAATCATTTAAATCAAATTTACCTTGGAGAAAAGATAAATTAACTAAATCAAAAACCAATGTTGTGCTTTTTATCACTAATAAACCTGAAAAGTAAATGTTAATCTCTGCTCTTAAATCAAATGAAAAAAAGAGCTTTCTCCTTGCAGCAGACAAAAACAACAACAACTTATGATGCAACTTATTGATGATTGCTGGTTTCATGTTGATTTATTAAGTCTATATAGAAGGGAGGCTGTGTGCAGGTGGAAAAATGTACAAAGAAACTATTGGTGCACTTTCCTGTATTATCGACTGGATTCACAGATGGTCTAATTTGGACTTGTTTTAAACAGCTAACTAGAAAATAACTGCCCTCATTCAGTCATTCCTTCATGTTCTCACAGCTTCTCCAGTAAATTTCAAGGCTGAAGAAAATAAATATCACAATAAATAAAGTCAGAAAATTAGGTGATTGATTTGAATTTAAGTCTTGTAGTAAAGTCACTGATTAGTTTTAACAGGTAAAATGTGTGTGTGTTTTTAGCAAATTGGTGTACGTAAAAAAAAAAAATTAATTACTTTTCTGAGTTTATTTTTTAAAATCACATAAAAAATTATGCTCTCATAATTACAGGTGCTGGTCATAAAATTAGAATATCATGAAAAAGTAGATTGATTTCAGTAATTCCATTTAAAAAGTGAAACTTGTATATTATATTCATACATTACATACAAACTCATATTTCAAATGTTTATTTTGTTTAATTTTGATGATTACAAATGACAACAAATGAAAATCTCAAATTCATCATATCAGAAAATTAGAATATTACTGAAGA
>NC_051432.1:17896597-17960769 GCF_001649575.2 Kryptolebias marmoratus
ATTCTAATTTTCTGATATGATGAATTTGAGATTTTCATTTGTTGTCATTTGTAATCATCAAAATTAAACGAAATAAACATTTGAAATATATGAGTTCGTATGTAATGTATGAATATAATATACAAGTTTCACTTTTTAAATGGAATTACTGAAATCAATCTACTTTTTCATGATATTCTAATTTTATGACCAGCACCTGTATATTTTGATATCTCACAAACATGACACTAAAACCATCCTTTAATTACTTTTTTCTTTTCAGAATGATCAGATCACGGTCTTGGGAACTGAAGTCATTGTCTCTGATCGCTGATGGAGCAGAAATGTGACACCATAGTTATTCTGCTCTGTTTTCTTCTTTGGTTTGACAAGAGGAAATGTTAATGTAGATGCTAATAATGGTAGCGTCGTGTGTGAGTAAATGGTCGGATATCCTAGTGATGTGATGATGTAAAGTGAGGTTGATGTTGCCGGACACGAAATAAAGGCTTACTCATAGCCCTTTAAGTGCTACTACATTCAGCCTATGGGGAAAAATTTGGGAAAACTGTGCTTGAGTCTCGCATGTCACTTGTGTGTGTTTAGATCTGTAAAAGGCTGCCGACCAGCCGTGGAGACTTTTGGTCCTGCACATGGAAAATCTACATGTCTTTCAAAAAACTAAGAATGCAACATATGAACCCTGCAGTTCTTGGTTCAGGCACTCTTGTGTAGGAAGTCCGTAGCTTGGCTACAAGGGGCTTCATGATGACAGTAACACACGCAAGTGCCACATATTCAGTGTGTGATTCACATGCCTCAAAGGTACAATACAAGTACTCCAAACTTGCCATTTGTGTCGCTTGCAAGTCAGACGTTTATCTGAATTTTTACCTATATGTGTGGCGAGCATGCAGCGCACGCAACCTGAGGGGCAAAACTCCAGGTATATACAGTGCCTATAATGGAAATAAACCAATCCCTTGCATGTATTATTGTAGGAAAGAAGATGGCTGGTCCCATTCTGCCACAACAACTGAAGGTGTTGAACCTCTACAGACAGAAGTTAGAAGCTGAGGAACAATAAAAGCGATACTGGCTTTGCTAATACAGGAAATTCGTCTTTTTACTGCTCACACTGCATCCCACACAAATCAGGAGTGACTGTCACGTGCTGACCACTTGTGTCACCAGTGCAGCCTGTACTCTTGGCACACAAATCTGCAAGTATACACAGATGCACTTTCATGTGCATCACACGTACTTCGTCCATGGGCTAATGGCACAAGTCGGGCGTACAACCTGTCCCTGACAAACACTTTGTCCGTACTATTTCTCAAACTTTCCATCAGCGAACCCTGCAGCCCGACTGCAAGCTATCAATCTCTGTGACCCGTGCATGTCCAACACATTTATGGAGGGTTGTGAATGTAGCTTACACATCATACGAGTTCTGGTTTGTTTTGACATAAAACACCTGGTTCTTATTATGCAACAACGCCATGATAAAAGCATTTTCTCCACCAGAGCACAACATATTGCTGTACCATATTTTCTTGCCTTTGCAGGGAGCAAAATCAAACTCTTTTTCCAGTAAGTGCAATGTTTACTTCTGTCTGGCTCGTATATGATTTAATAACATGAAATGAAATGCCAGTGTTGATTTCAGCCATAACATTAAACCCTCTGACAGGTGAAGAGAAGAGCGCTGATGATCTTGTTACAATGCAAAGCTCAGTTGACACCCATGGTCTTAAAACTGCACATAAACTCTACACGATCCAGTCTGATGGAGCTTGCTCCGGATCCTGGAGGTCCCTTTATGCCACCTGTAAGACCTAAAAGATCTTCTGCATCCCTCCCAGTGCTGAACAATACAAACAGATTGCTTCACTTCCTGTTTCACAAAGAGGAGGATGATTTTAAAGTTCAGCTGGCCAGTAAAGATAACCAAAAATCTCTGATGGTATGATGATCTTGAGCAAAAATACAATGGTTTTATGATCTCATTACATCAAAACAATCATTTTAAATTGGTTGATTGGTTTTATTTCAAAATAAAAATACAACTTTTACTACTGCCTTTTAAATATAACATATCTCATTAGCTTTTTATTTGTTTAAAATTTATATGTAGTAAAAATTCATAGCTATATATATATATATATATATATTTTTTTTTTTAATATTTGTTTAGTCATCGAGATTTTACAGCACAGGTATACATAAGTGTAAGAAAAATGTGTTCTGTTCATAATCATTCAGCAAAAACACCAGAAAGCCAAAAGATGTACAGAACAATGAAAGACTTAAACAGAAAGTATAGAATAAACACAACATAAATTAAAATATATTACTTAAGTAAAAGTATTTATTACTTTTTTTAAATGTTCTTCTCCTTGTAAAGTAATGATGAAGGCTGGAAAAGCTAATGCTTGCTAGTTCAATAGGATTTTAGACTTAATAGGCTGTGAATTTCACAAGTAGAAACAAACCTGGTGCACACTACACCAGATATCTTGAAAAACCCATTTTCTGCTCTGTTTGCACCTCATGTCCACGCAAGGTTTATAGTGAGGAATCAAATATTCTTTAAAAGTCTTTCCAAAGGGGAGATATTACTTGTGGATTCAGGTGAACAGGAAATATGGGGCATTTCATAAAAATAAAAAAAAAAGATATATAGCAGCATATTTTGTTCATGCTCATCATCACTTTGTGCCCTAGAAACGAACAAATAAGTAGCTTTTTTTACCAGGGTTTTCTGTGTCTGCCTTGTTTCATCCAGAACCTTTGCCATTAAACTTTCATTGTGTTCTGAATAACAGAGAGGAAACTGGAAAGGGGATTAAAATAAAAATTTAGGGGAGAATCTTTAGCCAAGCTAAGCATGTTCTTTTTCTGTAATTTCCTCTGTCCGTGTGGACAGTCAGCTAGTTGCACACCATGGGTATTACAGCATTTTTAGTAGAATGGTGTGACGAAGAAACAGATATATAAACTATGAGAAAAAACATTTGTCAAAAATAATTATCCAGTGTAGTGTAGACATGGCCACAGTAATTCTTGTAGGTTGCTGCAAACTTTGCTTCAAAACAGGATTTTGTTAAAAAGAGTGATGGGTGTCTCTCCTGAGGTACCCAAATCACAACTGACCAACAGCTTGTAATAGTTAAAAGAACATAGAGCACAACTTTACGCCATTTACAGCCAGAGAAAACCCTGCACTGTTTCTGGCATCTCATTAAAATGAGCTTCAACTGCAGGAATGGTTCTACAGAGAATTGAAATCTGTGTTACGCCTCAAAACAGACCCATGCCTAACCAGAAATATGTAGAACAGAATACAAAAAGCAGCAGACAACATTAATGGGCAATCTTATGTTAAACTTGGAAAAGTTTTGATCATCTCCTGTAAACAAAACCCCCAAAAGTTGGCTCAAAACAATAAGGAAGTTTGTCAGACTTTTGCGAGTTGATGCCCACAATTCAACAGGAGCTCTTGGCCTTTCTGGCTTCTGCCTTTCTTTGTGAGCATAGCTTTGATTTGACATTTCAGAAGAGTGTCCTTCATCAGTCCTGCTCAATGTGGAGATCTACCGCCACTCCATCCTATAGAAAATCTATCAAGACTTTCCAACTTTGAAGTCCACCAGCTAGTGAATGATCAAAACAAATGAGTTCTTCCTCATCAGAAACCCATCGACTGCTCTGCTGCAGATGCTCATTAAATACAGAGGTTGTGAAAAATGAGCTCTGAGTGAGACAACCTTATGGCTCCTCCTTGCCTGGTGCTGCTGCAGAGAAATGAGAGGGGAGGAAAACTCTGGGAGGCTGAAAGATGGTCTGCTGACAAACCTCATCAAAGACAACTGATCTCCATGGGAGAAGCAAACGCTCCTCTTAAGATAATTGACTTCATGTTGAAAGCAGACTTAGTTTGGTGGAGATAGCTTCACAAAAGCAGTCTCTCCTGAAAGGTAGGAGAACCTGGCAGCCTCGCACTGCTCTGTTCAGTCAATAAATCGGTACGTCAAACACTCAATCAGTGAATCAATTGATGCCACGAAAGCTCAAATGAATGGGAA
Source organism: Kryptolebias marmoratus (assembly GCF_001649575.2). Classification (NCBI taxonomy): domain Eukaryota; kingdom Metazoa; phylum Chordata; class Actinopteri; order Cyprinodontiformes; family Rivulidae; genus Kryptolebias; species Kryptolebias marmoratus. The sequence goes on from NC_051432.1 coordinate 17,900,665, forward strand.
CAAACACCAACACTGCAACATCCACGCCCCATTACAACAATACCCTGGTCATTAGATGACAAATTGAAGTCACCTCGGAGTGTGGTGAGATGTTCTGCTCCTCTGTGCCTTTGTGCTAATACTGATGACATCTTTCATAAATCATGTAATTTTTTTATATTGAGAAATTGGAACCATCTAAAAAACGGCCACCAAGGAGCACCTACAGCGGAAAGAAGGCAATTTAGGAGACGGTTAAACGTATTCCACTTCCAATTGTCCAAAAACAGAAACTACCAGAAAATGACTTTTAAAAAATCAAATTTTTGCCTCTTGTATGACCTTTTACTTGTTATTTAGAAAAAACTTTACAAATGCTAAAAAGGAAATATTCACTGTGTAGTAAGAGATACATTTACTGAACCTTTAACATTAAACATCTTGAACAATACATGATTTTACACAAATCACAAATTGTATTCCTAAAGTCAACTTTAAGTATTTGATATTATCAACATACATAATTTTCAATAACCAGAATCTGTGCATTAGGTTGTGTTTTATATGAATAAACATGAACAGTCTAACAATGCAAAATAATGTGAAGGTTGTTGAAAAGAACAGTCCAGGATCCAGGTCTGCATCAAAAGTTAATTCCCAGGTTAATTAAGTCATAACTTTAATTAATTTTTGCCTTTAAACAACAAAAATACCAAATTTACCTTGTAATATTTTCAGCTACTTCCAAACCAACTCTTATAAAAAATTTGTTTTATGTTTTACTTAATTTCCCCTCACGAATTTCAGTGAACTTTGCTTTTTTTCAGTTTGCTTCACGCCTGTTTTGTGTTTAGTTGGTTTGCTCACACCTGAGTTCTGTTTCTCATCACCCAGCTCACTTTTTAAACTCATCCCCTGCTTTTAACCCAGTGTGTCTCTGCCATGTGCGACTTTTATCCTTGATTTTTACGCCTATTTTATTCTTCCTTTCGCCATCATGCTGCTGGTGTGTTTGAATTGTTGGACCCAGTTTGAGCCCAGCCACAGGTTTGGTTTCTCCGGATAATTTCTGAAACGTCGTCTGTTGGATTTTTATCAGGCTCTGTCCCTAATGTAAACCCAGTATAAACAAAAGCAGTTTATGAAAAGCAAGAAAGCAACTTTAGCTATCTGTTTGTAATATTTTTATTTTAAAGGAATCTACACCCACCTCCCTAATAATAAATAAACTTTTGTGGATTTAAAGTGATAGTTGTGATATTTTAGGCCATTTAAAGTGGAGTTCTGTAAAAAAGGTACAAACAAACAAATGACTTCAGTTAAGAGAAATATAGTTTAATTATTGTTGAGAAACTAAAGGCTAGTCTAAGTCGGGCTGAGACCAAGGTGGATATATGATATTTAGAAACAACTTCATTCTCAAAAATTCACAATGATTTAATCCCTATTTTATAAACCTTTACACTGCTGTCATCACACATTATTCTATGATTGTTTGTCTGTGCAAGTAGAGGTAGAAGCAGCTAGATGTAGCATTTCCAGTGCAGCTCGGGGCACTTTCTGCATAAATATCACAATATTTCTGCGAGAATAACAGAGTAATGCAAAACTGATGTCAGTGTAAATCTTATAAAATAGAATTTCCATGAATTATTGTGATTTTTTGAAGATTGGTGGTTATTTCGGACTTTGGTCTTAGCCCCTCTTGATTCATCCGTGTGTTCAAAATTAAACTTTATTTCCTCCAAACTGAGGTCATTCAAAGAGCTATCTACAGCAGGAGAGATATTAATTGTTCACAACCTTTCCACAGAACTCCACTTTGAAAGATCTGAACTGTCGCTTTGAGGCAGCTTCTGCACCCTGATATCCACTTAAAGCTCCACACTGCAGCAGAAGAAAAACTGAAACGCTTTTTTTCCCCACTCGTATTGTTTGCACCTGAAGATGTTGTGTACTTTCCATAAATTTTTTAAAGCCCAGGCAGGATTTCATAAGCATAAGGTCTGAACGGGTCTCTGATAAATCTGTAACTGTCCTTCCTGCTTTCCTCAACCACTTCCGTCTGCTCTCTGTCACAGGAACACACATACGAACACACCTCTAACCTCACTTCACGTCTCATCACCCCCATGACCCACATAAACCAGGAACTAATTCACACAGCACACAGAAAGACCAGGAGGAAGAAAGACAAAATGAAAGGCGGGGATTGGAAGACCAGAAGAGGAAGAGGAGGGAAGCTGCATTGGGAATGCTGAGGAGGAATTTGTGGAACGTGGGACAAAAAAAAAAGGCAAAGGGGAGGAGATATTGAGCTGGATGATTTAGCTGGTAAGTGATAGACTGAATGGCATTGGAGGGAAAGTTAGGTCAGATGGAGAGATGGATGAACAGAGGGAAGGGGAAGAGTGGAAGGGAAATTTGGGTCGACAAAGTGCAGCTGTGTTGGGAAGGAGCTGAGATGAGGAGGGTAAAAAAAGGGGAAAGACAGGAGGCAGGAAATCAGTTGAGCAGACAGAATGTAGAGTATGTGTAGAGAGAGGATTAATGGGGGGGGGAGATGAGAGAGAGGTAGAAAGAGAGGAGGATGAAGGCGGGAGATGCAGAGTAACAGTCATCAGTATTCCAGCCTTGCACTCAGTTTCCAGCCAAGACAAATGTGAGCCAACATCAGGGAGGAAGTGGATCAGCTGAAACACACAAACCTCTCCTTCTGTCACCCTGCTCCCCGCTCTCCATTTTTCTCCCTACCTCACCCCCTATCTCCCCAAAAGAGAAAGAGCCTTATAGCTGCGGTGGCACAAACTGTGCGGACCATCCCCAACACTGCACAAATACATACGGCACCATAAATAAACAGTAGAGAGTCACAGTAAACCTTTGCTCCCGTTATTTTAACAGCTTCCTCTTTTGAGGCGCTGTGAAACAGAAAGTACACCTTATTTTAGTTCTAAGGTTCAGCTGTAATAAAAACACAACATAAACTTTAATAAAATATGACATATTATGTAAAGGTGGATTAAGTACTAAGACCAGATTTTCTGGTTATCCTGTCTTAATCTATCCAAGATTCGGTTTTCCAAAAGCTGTGAAAAATAAAATAGATTTATTTGGTGCGTTTAACCTGCTAATAATCAGGCTCAGTTAATCCTGGAGGGTGTTTTTATTACCCCGTCAGGACAGTTATCTAAAACTCTCCATCCATGGTTTGTATTTAACCTTCTGTACGTTTTTTGATGATGATCCAGCATCAAAATACTACAAATAAAATCAAATCTATACAGCACATTTAAAACACCCAGAGGTGACCAAAGTGCTGCACAATAAACCCCAAAACAACAGCCAGAAAAACATTCCAATAAAATAACATTAAATTCAAATTTAAAGTAAAAGATATGTCAACACATAAAATGAAAATCAAATAGAAATTAGATTTTGTCCTTTAACTTTGATCATCATCACTTTCCTAATTAAAATGAACTGCTCTTTAAAATCTCTAAAAGAGAAACTGATTTTGTTTCAAGTGTTCCATCATATGAATGACTTTATTAAGATAACTATCCGAAATATCCCAAATTTTGATGAAATCTAAACAAAAATATATATATTTTTTAAGATCAACATATTACCTACATGTGAGTCCTTCCTTTTGTAAAACAAGTGATTCGCATCTGAACTTTATATTAGATTTTAAAGGAATTACATGCTTTAAATCAATATTTTGATTTTGTTTCATTTCACTCACCTACTGAAGGTGATGATGAGAATGATGATGATGATGAGGATGTCTCATCTGTTTTGTTAAGAAAATAGTTTTCTTTGAACAACCTTTATATTCAGCACATACATTTACTGATGTTCTGGTATCTCTGCACTTCAGTTGAACATTCTTTGTTTTTACTGATTGTAAAGTTATTCTCTTAATTCACAGAAACTGGATGTATGTAGTTTTTAACCCCTTTTAACCAGGATGTTCTGACAAGATTTGGTCAATCTCAGTTTTCTTAACTTGTCCTTTATTTCTGACTCCTACTGCTGTGAATCAGCGTCAAGGTGTTATTATTATTTTTTAAACAAGATTAAAATTAATAAAATGTGCTGCTGGACAAACGCATTGATTAACACAAAATCAGCAAATGAAACCTCCACCAAGTCACAGAATGGGACAATTGTGAGCTGAAATAATCAAAATGTTTTCACGCTGATTAATCTAGCATTTTACCTTGACATATTAGTCATATTTGCAGAATCTCTCAGTGGAACATTGCTAAAACCAGGCGGGGTCACGTGACTTTTGGAAGCTTTGCGAACTGAAAGTTATTAGGAAAAAAAAGAAGCGATGACACAATAAATCAACATGAGACAGTCACATGCTCTGGGCCTTGCCACAGCCCTCAATCAGCGCTGAGTTATTCCCTGGGTGTAATCCCCCACCCTCCCCTCTCTGAGCAGCACAGACAGTAATGATTCCACCCACTCCCTTTCTGCCTGCTCCCCCACTGGGTTTTCCTGCTCTGATTACTGTTTGTTCATACAAAAACCAAACCCACTGTGAGAGGGATGTACAATTCTAACAGAAAATGAGAAGACACTGATTTACACTCTCTCACAGACAGACACTGGAGGATCCATGGCTTCACTTATTTTCTAACTTTTCCAACACCTGACCCAAATTACACTACATTTTGTCACAGTTAGGGGCCGCGTCGTGGATGTTGATGTTATGGTCTCGGTGGAAATTTGTGTCAGGATTTGTGTGTTTTGGGCTGTTTTTCTGATCTGCTGTGCTTGATTTTCATTTCGTTCTCTTCTTATCCTCGACTTAATGCTTATTCCCAGGTGTTCCATTATATCTTGTACAGTTTTGCTCCTTGTCCTTGTTCCTTGTGCTACTGTTCACTCTCCCTCCGTTCATCTCCTCAGTAGTTTTCCAGTCGGCCTGCCACGCCCACTTCACCTGTTCCCCGTTACCTGTCGGTTCAGCTGTAGTCAATCTTCTCACCCTCAGGCTTTTATATTCAGTCTCTGCCTTCTCTTCTTCACTGTTTCGTTGTGAGTTCATGCTGTGATCTCATGTTATTTAGTTTTGCTGCCTCATCAGACTTTTAGTTTTTTTTGTTATATCAGTAAAGAAGTTATTTCTTTGGAAGCTCTTAGTGTCAGTCTGCATTCTGGGTCCAATCCACCATCTACCATCAGAATCAAATTGATATGCAAGTTGTTTCAAGATGGCTTCTTAAATGTTGATGATACATTTCTTTACTTGTTTCCATCTCAATAAATTGGTAATTTGATAATCTTAAACTTTTTACCAGATTAGGTGACTTTTTTTTTGTAAAATGAGACCATTCAGGTTTAAAATCCTTGTTTCAAAAGTTCACTCTGATGAGATGTCCTTCTCTTGCTGTCTCTGGTTCCATTTGACTGACATAATCTGAATTCCCCAAAATAACATTTTTAATTAAGCAATATGCCTACAGGAAATTGGCATGTATTTCTTCAAATCAGCCTCTAAGCATTTATTTAAAGCTCTATATTTAGACATTAATTAAAGCAATCGCAGCAGTGTGCTGCAGAGAACAACAACTCCATAGTTATTAAAGCCTCTGTATTGTCCTCATTGCTTTTTTTTTCTCCTGTCCGACACAAACTGCGCTGCGCTCACAAACACATTTATACATGCACATGTTTTGATGTAATAATAACAAGAAAAAAAGACTGCGGATGCCAATTGTTTCTGCTCTGTCTTATTTGTACCAGCAAAAATGAGCAATCAAACAGAAATAAAATGAAATGAAATGAAGGGGAAACGGAAAAGAATGATACATCAGCAGCCAGCACAAAACAGGGGGGGAAAAAAGGCGTTAGGTTGAATTTTAGTGCAAGTGAAGTGAAGTGCAAGAGAATGAGCAAGTAGGGCAGTGATGAGAGGAGGGGAAACAGGAGGAGGAGAGAATGAGTGGAGGGGAAAAAGAAACCGGACGGGGAATTGATAAATAGATTATTGTATGCATGGAGCTTCTCTGCCTCTTCTCTCTGTGTTTCCCACGGCTCCAACTACCCCCTCCACCCCCTGACACCACATAAACAGAATTTCTAACTCATCTGTTTATTGTAAATGAAGCTAAATAAGGCCAGAACACAGAGGACTCGCACGAGCACAAAGGATCCACGCACACACCGAGCAGCTGTACTGTACAACGTCTTTTCTGTTTCACGCCTTGTTTGTCTTGTCGTTTTGCTGTTGAGGCTCCTCTGCAAATGTGCTTCTGTAAGCCCAAGATTTTGACAGGACTCGTGGCCGAAATCTTAACAGCACAACACACTAACACACACATATACCCATAAGGCCCACAATCTCCCCTGACGTACCGCTTCTCTAATGGAGGAAGGCCTTTGTACAGCTGTGTGTGAAAGAAACAAGACAGGCAAGTCTTCTCTCATTGGATTGTAGCGACAGCGGAAACATAACATTTTTATGTTATTTCAGTTTAAAAAATAAAATTATTGCATTTTCCACACTCTCAGATATCTTTAAACGCTGTGTATCAAAAAAAAAAGTCTGTGGGGGATCTTTACCCGTCGGCTGTGCCTTACGTTTTAACTTTAGCTGTCATAAAAGCACATTCTGGTTGATAAGACAGTTATCTAAGATAGGGAGTTGTATTTGGCAGGAATGTTTTTTTTTATGTTTATTATGTTTATTTAGTCAATGTGTGAAATCTTCCCTGATGGTCTGAGATGCAGAAAAAGCAATAAAAAGGGTAAATTACCTTGAATAAGTGTGTGTGATGGTGTAGCTTGGTATTTGATTTTTGCACTCGGTGAGTCACACAGTTTACATGAACAAAATATCCAGGTCTTTGCCCTCTTCACCAGAAACACAGCTGGGCTCCCCCTTCATCCTTGAAATCCTCATTTTGTAAATACGAGGCATTTAAACGCCACCTGCAGCAGATTGCTCAGTTGCACAGAGAGCTCCAGTAATGAACAAAAGAATCAAGAAGCCTAATGAGAGAATTTGGCTTTGACTCCGGAGCACGGGACAGAAGACATTCTGGTTTGTTCTACGCAGATGTCATTACATAAATTGAAAAATTACATCATTACTGACATTGTAGAAAGGCTGTAAACACAAAGCATGAATCAAATCAACTTGGTAATCTCTTTGATAATTGCTGTTTTTTTTTAATTCCAGGTGAGAAACTAAACTTTAATTATGGGTTTTCATTCAAAATATTACTTGTAGGAAACCTGTCATTTCAACCCGGAGAGACTCACGACAAAGAGAAGCTGCAATTAAATGGTTTTATTTGACATGAATGACATAAGATATTTGGCGCTCGAACCTCGGCAGAAGACGCGAGTGCCGACAATAGAAATGCGTTTCGACGAGAAGCTCAGGTTGAGCATTAGAGGCGTCTTCCCCGGGCCGGACACTGGTGGTGGAGGTTGAAGAGGGGAAGGAAGCTGAGGGAGCTGGGAAACTGGGGGTGGAGAAGGGGTGGAGGTGGGCCGAAGTTCGGCCGGTGAACGGATGGGGCCATGATGGAGGTCCTTTTTAAATGAAGGCTTGCTCGCTGATTGGATAAGCTGGAGGCACAGTCGGATGCTGATAGGCTGGAGTGGAGGTGCTCGACGCAGCGAGCAGAGAGGTCTTCCAGTCTGAATTTACGCCTAGGCTTCATAACAAAGTCACACATAGCATTTAAAATGTAGCTCAGTGTCATGGTTTGGGTTTGTTCTACATCGTTTTTATATTTTGCTTTATTATGAGTTTCTCTTTCTGGAATAGAAAACTCAGGGTTAGTTTACTCGCTTGGTTGTGATTTTGCCTCCAGTGTTCCTGGATTTGGGTCCACCTAAAACAAACCAACATCAAAATATGTGTGTGGTACCTATACTAATCCACAGCTCAGAAAAAAACTAGTTTCACTATAATATTAACTTGGCCCTGCACTACATAATTAGTATTCTTTTTTTGGGATATTTAAATATTCAAGTCTGAACCAATAGAGGAACTCGGAGGGTGGCGCTGGTCAAATATTAGATTTTCTTCAACAGGGTGGAGAGAGGTGTCTTATTATGTGGCTTTATGTTTGTTCAGTTTTTTAAATTTCATTTTTGACATTTCAGTAGGAGTTGCTCGAAGAATTGTTTTGCATAATTGTGAAGCTAATATAAAATGGTAATATTTGTCGACTTTGGGTTTAGATAAACTCTTTTCCTAATGATTTTCACACTATGAACCAACTCTGCTATTGCACAATTTGACGTGACCTGGATGCTTTTTATCAAACTAAATGTATGGAACCTTGTTTATTTCTCTTCACTGGCTCCCTGTTCATTTATCAAATAAAGACTCTGCTCATAGTGTTTTTTAAACTTCCTGTTGGATCAATTCTAATTTGTTTTATCTGACATCATGTATAAGTTTGGCTGCTCTTCTTCCTGAAGATTGGGTTGACTCTGGCTTGAATCCAGATGCTGCATTATGTATCATGTAAAAGTTTGATTGGCTGCTGGCTTCAAGAAAAAAATCAATTCCTGTTTTATTAGGTTTATATGCACTGGTTTAGTTCATTAGAATTAGAAACTTTTCAGGCCCAGACAACAAGGCTCTGTTTCTCAAGAAAATATCTCAGTCCAGATGATGTTGTTCTTTCAGCTGCTCCTTTCCTCAGGGCTTGCCACAGCAAGTGAACTCACATGAAAGATTTGGCAATTGTTTTACACCAGATGCCCTTCCTGTCACAACCTGGGCTCAAACCTGCAGCCTCAGGATCACAAGACTACGGCACCAACCGCTGAGCTACTGCAGCCTCCAAAATATCTCCATCCACATAAAAACCAGAAGATACCAAAAATAAACAAATAACAAAAAAAAAAAAAAGAAATACTAATGATGTCCCTCAAAAGTTTCCACTTTGGAAAGACTTTAAAAGTTGTTTTTCTTTTCCTACTAAAAACACTTTGCATGTAAATTCAAATGCAATGAAAAATGTTTTGCAAAATATTTCTCTTTTTGTTTTTGTTTGTTTTTCTAATCTAGGGTTTAAAATGATTAATTTTTCCCAGCCAATGGAGATGTAAAATGTGCTAAGCTGATCTTTCTATGTTAGGCTACGTTTACACTGCAGGCAAAAGTGGCCCAAATTCTTTTTTTTTGCCCATATTTAACCTGTATCTGATGTTTTTTAAGAACTGATCCATGCTAACGTGTGGCATCCATATTTACTTCTGTAAACACAGCATGCTGCTTAGGATGTCATGTCTTCTTCTGTGAATGGGGGTTGCTTCTGGGCTGTAGACTGATCACTCTGGGGTCTGATGGCGGTCACATTTAAATTATAATGTGAATGACCAAGAATAAATTTGAACTGCAGCAAAAAATCAGAACTGAGCCTTAAGACCTGCAGTGTGAATGTTGTGTTATTCAACTGCTTTTTTATTAGCCAATAATTGCCTGTTAATCCTTGAACATTTTAGCCTGGAATTACAAACTTATTGTACGGATTCCACTTTACCCTAAACTCTGTTGAGTGTTTTTTGTCTTGCTTTGTTCCTCATGCCGATCCATGCCCATTTCTCTCTGATACAGTACGTCAGCTTGCATTATCAATCTAATAGTTCAGAGTTTCTTTCCTCACATGTAACAGCAGTGACTCATTAAAGGAGCACAGCCAAGCAACAAAGCACAACAATCCAAACTGACACTTCATCTCTTCATTCAGCTGCTATTTCACTCTAAAACTAAGTAGTTGTCTTGGTGCACTGAGATTTCCAAAACTGTATATCAATACATTTTTTAATCAGCAGGAATTACCTGAAGCTGAGATGAGTGAAAACATGTATATCAAAATGTATTTCAATGAACTAAAGTACACAACGTTTAACTACAGTATGTATGTTAAAAAGGAACATTAATAATTCATCACATTTTGTTCTACAGCCATAAAACGTGAACTACCTATTTTGTTTTGCATTGACATACATGTTCTGTACTTGTCCAGCACCTGGTAATTGTTGATAACATTTCTAATTGGCACTTTTTAAGCTCTACTGAATGAAACAAAAGAAATTAAACCTCTCAACAGTTACAATAAAATATAAGCAATCCAAACTCAGCTGGAAATGCTATTGAAAGAGCTTTCTGTCATAAAACTGAAAAACCACCACATGTTGATGGGGACAGAGGTAATGAAGTTCATTCAAGGAAGCAAACACGAACAAGAAGCAGTAATTTCACACCATATTTGCATTCTGAGCAGTAGCACAGTTCAGCACATGAAACACAAGCCTTTTAGAGAAACAAGGCATTTGTCTCAGCAGGAAAACATCTGCTATCATTCTGTCAAGGCTTATTCAGGTGAAGCAGTTCAACAGAGCTGAGCCACTGATAAACAAGCAAAATGTTGAAGTTGTCTCCAAAGTTTATCATCTCTGTAAACGTGGTTTAATACTGACTTAACCCACATGATTATCCACTGGATAAGTTCTACTTGAACCCAGGATCAGGCTTCAAACGATGGCGGATGGTAGCAGTTGAAGGGAATACTTCAAATAGTAGGCAACAATAAGGCGAAAAAGACCATTCCATCTAGCCTGTTTTTGGGATTCCAGTGATCAATTGTTCTGTCATGTGCTTTATAAAAATATGTTTCATAGACAACAGAAAGAAATATTATATATATATATGTGTGCGTGTATGTGTGTGTGTGTGTGTGTTTATAAAACCTGTGTGTGGACTACAGCAACTTTGTATTTCTTCCTGAGCTAACGAGTTAGCATGCATGCTAATTCAAAGATGTCTTTCATAAAGCATCAGTTAGCATTGCTTTTCTTTGCTTTTTTTCTGTTTCATTACAGTTATGATAAATACAAAAATCAGTTGTAAAAGACAATTTTATTCAGATTTTGTTATTTTGCAGCTGTATATTTTAAATAATCTTTAAACTTAAGCTGACCTTGTATTTCTCACTGAGCTAACTAATTAGCATGCTAACTAAATGTAAAACAGAAATCACAGAATGGGATATATTTTGCGCAACATGGAAACTGTTTTTATGTTCCTAACAGAAGTGTTCACTGTCATTGCAATCGAAACACCAGCATTGTTGAAGCTATCAAAAATCCAACTGTTGGTTTCCAAAGAAAATAGTATTTTTGTTTTGTTTTGTTAGTTTCATTTTAATAATCTTTGGCTTTGCAGCACTAAGGTGGAATAAGTATGTGGTGAATATTATCATTCTTTTACACCAGCCCAGTTATTGGAAGTATTAAACAAGAAACCGTTTTAAGAACTAATTTGAGAATTAGTGACAGTACCTATAATCTACAGGTAGACACAAATCCTCTTCTTTTTTATTTTCCACACTGGCTACATAAAAAAGACAGCACTTTGAAAAAAGCTGCTGGGTTTTGCACTTTTCCTCCAACCACCCGCATGATGCCGCATGTTCTTTCCTCTTTGGCAATAACAAAAAAACAAAAAAACACGCACACAAATAACTGATGTGGACCCAAGCCTTTAGAAAACATTGCATTGCTAAAGTTGCTTTAAAAGCATTTTTTTTTACAAAGCACTGAAAAAACTTTTTTATTATTATTTAATTAATTAATTTATTTATTTTACCAGAATCTGAAAGGGCATTCAAGTCAGGGGTTATGATTATGAAATGATAGGTTTTGTTGTAAAATTTTATAAAATGTTAGGAAAAATTTTAACATACCACCAACACATATCCCCCCAAAAATAAAAAAAATAAAAATGAAACTAGAAAAGACATTTTTATTTTATTGAGCTCATAGATTTTGTTGCACATGCTATGTTTCGGTAAACAGCCATTTTACTTCCTAATAAATACTGTATGTATTTTCTGACTTGTGCACACTAAGGTTTCTTGATCAGGGCTTTTATTTTTTGCCAACGATCATTGTGAACTAGAGGAACATCAAACCGTCACCCTTTCATGCAATGGATGACTCCTTCTATTTCTTGAGCTCCAACGTAAAAGGTTTTGACAATCTGAAGATCAAAGCAACTTTACCTCAAAAACTGAGTTCAGCATTTCATATTCACATTCAACGCAAAACAAATTTTAGAGACATAAATACATCCAAGTCACCAGAATTAATCTTTTGAGTGTGACGCCATTCTAAGCAGTGCAACTGAGGGAAAGTTATATCCGCAAACATACACTGAAGGTCTCTTGACTTAAGCAGACAGCTTGATGTGTGACTCAACAATCGGTAAAGACAAGAGGGAAAAGGAAAGAAGGGGGAAAAGCAAAAGGAGCTGGGTTTGGAGTCAGTCGTACAAACACACACTGAAATGCTTGCTTACTAGGATTGTGCATCTCTGGTCTGTGGCCAATACGATCCGAGAGCAGTAAAACCTGATGCAGCACACTATGATTCACCGGCTCAATCATGATACAGTGTGATTCAATATGGCTTTAGATTCAACACAATGTGACTCATTGCAATACAATATGGCAAAGCAAAGGAATGATCCTGCCATTTATTGGGACTAATTATTTACTACCTAATAAAAATGACCCTTCGGATGCCTGCAGAAACAAACCTGCTTGCAGACTCTTCATCTAGTAATTGCATTATTGTAATTGTATCAGGGCAAAGGCATTAAAAAAAACATCTCAATTTAGCTGCATCTATCTACGCCTCCTCTGCCGATCCAATCTCATCATGCACATGCATGTTGGTGAATTGGTACAAAATGGTTAATCTCCACATCCCTATTGCGCATAAATGATTTCTGCTTGAGCCCTGGACAAAATGAAAAAGGTAATCCTGATTTAGACAAAGAATAAAATTCCTTTTCATTTGTCATCCTTAGCTTTTGATATAGCAAACAACAAAAAGAACAGGGACAACTCAAATTCTCAGTCCTCGATCCTGCAGTGTATCAGAGTGCTCTATAAAAATCTATCATTCAGTAGCTGGATGAAACAAATGTCATGACAATCAATGACAACAGGATGACATCCTGCTTTACTCGGCTCCTTTTAAGTGAGGAGTTTAAAGTTGGATTTCTGAGCCATCAGTGGGCTTTTTATTGAAAACATGTTGTACAGATGATGGGGAGCTTGAGGAGATCAGGATGACATAGAGCCTTGTTTTGTGCAGGCACTGTGATTATCAGTATAAAAAAAGGACTTTGATTTAAACCCCAGGCTAAAGTATCATAGAGAACATGGGTTTTGGAGGATCCCACATACCAATGAGTGCAGATTATTTTCCCGCTGTAATGTACAAGCTGTGTTTTCTCATATTTGCGACCAAACACAACTCTACAGAGCAAACGTTTGTATTCTGAGAGCAGAAAAATGAGCTGATATATGTATTTATGGTCATGGGCCACTATCCTGCATGTTTTAGTTGTTTTTCTGCTTTGACACACATGATTTGAATGACTGAGGGATTAACAGGCTTCTGCAGAGCTTGAAGACCTGCTGAAGAGCAGGGGAATGACTAAAACATGCAGGATAGTGGCCCTCCAGGACCAGGACTGGACACCACTGGTCATGGGTGTCTCAGTGATGACCTCATGTTTTTGTACCCTCTCAGCTTAAAAATGAAAATCAGACAGTGTTTGTAGTGAGGAGTTTGAGCAGTGGACCACCTGGGTTGTAATTATTAATATTATACAGTGCCTTGAAAAAGTACTCTTTCCAGATGATGGATTGAACAGAGCTCAGGGAGACGTTCAAAGCATTGGATATTGATTTATAACCAACTCTTCTTTAGACTTCTCAGTAACTATATCCATGAGCTGTCTGGTGTGTTCTTTGGTCTTCCTGATGCTGTTTGACCATTACTGTCCTGTAAACCTCAGACCTTCACAGAACAGTAGTTTTATTACTCAGATTAAATCAGACCCAGGCTGACTCACTAATTTCGAGACTTCTGAAGGCTTTGGTTGCTCTGGATTTTAATTAGAGAAATCAGAGAATTTGGAAAAGATTTTAAAAACCATGTTTCCTTTCACTTTACATCTATGCACTTCTTTGTGTTGGTCTATCACACAAAGTCCTAGTAAAATACTTTGAAATTTATGGTTGTAATGTGATAAAATGTGGAAAAGTTATTTTAAACACTGTAAATATAGAATGGCGTGTGAAGGATGATTTATCAAGTCATGTGACTACTGGATAACTATAAAAAGAAAATTCCAATAAACTCAAGTCATAATCTAAAGTTTGCTTCAGCATTCTCTGTTTTCCTTTCAGATAAACAAACACGTGAACAAAGAACAAGTGAAACAGCTGAGATGGAAATCAAAGTGAAGCTTTGTTACAACAGACATTTCTACCACAATATGATAAAAAAAGAAACATCCTCATTTATTTTACCAATTTTTTTTCCAGATGGGCAACAAGAAACAAATAACCCAGTTTTATTGATCCGTATCTTGGTTTGATCCACTTCTACTACATAAATTTATTTTCTGTCTTCCAGAAACAGTGATTTTGTTGTTTCAACATGAATGGGTTTGTTGGCAATTATAGTGGCTTTTCTTTGAAGTAACAAAACAAGATGATTTTTATTTTCTGTGCTTTCAAGGAGGAATTATTTAAAACTGTATCTGATCGGTTGGTGGAAGCTGGTTCATCTTCACCGAATGTAATGCAGCAGCAATGTCTTCAAACCCCCTGTGAAGTTTTTTAATTGCATCAGTATTTTCAGTCTGATTAAATGTTTCAACATGCAGGCGTGTACACAAATACCCCTCACAATTATCTCTGACTTTTATAGGCTCATCACATATACAGTAAATTCAGTTTTGTCTGACATGAAATTACAAAAGTTAATAGGAACTTATGAGAGCAAATTTTTTTTCCCAAAGCTCTTTTAATTATTATTTTTTTAATCAAAATCCTGTTTTTTGTTTGTTTGTTTTTGTTGTTGTTGTTTTTGCACAAACCCCTAATATGATTTCTGGTGGCTCCTGCATTTAAAGAGTGTGTCGCAGGCAGCCTTTGAAAATTCTGTTCAGTTTAAATGCTAAAAAAGATTATGATAAAATGCATGCAGCATACTGAAGATAAGATGCCTGTTTGATTTTTAGAAAAGCAAAATTCAGTTTTTCCCTCAAAGATGAGAACATTATGGTGAAAAAGTGATACAAGGGCAAGCATGAGAAAAGCAAGCAGTTTAACATCTTCTGTGTATTGTTTGTCTAGAATACAAAAAGATAAATTCACCATCATCATCATCATCATCATCATCATCATCAAGTGGTCAACTTAGAGCATGTGCAAGAAGCCTGGGATTCTTTTTTATGAACGAATGGGAACTACAGTCATGGACAAATATGTGTTTACAAAGAATTGAGCTCAAATTCAGTGCCTTCTAAATACAGTTTTACATCAATAAAAAAAGGAAAACCACAACAATATTACAAATGATTAGTTTCGATTTAGACATACTTGTCCGAGGGAAAATATCAGTTTTTTAAATTTTTTTTAAAATGTTCTAAATTAGGGGTGCGCAATATATAAAAATTATATAATTAAGGCAGATTAAGAAATTTATTATCATGGTAATATCAGTGTGTGCAACATTAATATTATAACAAGTGGCTTGAACTGCAATAGAGTGTAGGCTATTATATTCAAAGTTTGCCATTTATTTTCATTTTTTCAAACACTACATGCCAATAATACTCTATATTTGGCCACTTACTGCCCTTGATGCCCACTGCTGATCTGAATGACTGAGATTATTCGTAAAGCTGTGAGCATCACGATAACAGACAAACAAGAGAGGAGGGAGGAAAATGTGCGTCTATTGTAAATATCGTTTTTGCAATATCAACATCACAACTGTGTGTTTTCCTAATACTGTGCAGCTCTGTTCTAAATATACAATAATAGATTTGAAAGAGTGTCCAAAAAACAGACTCCAGTTAGTAAAAAAACTAGTTTTTCTACTGACTGTTGAATTTTATTGACTTCATGCGCATATTTTAATTTAGGGGTCCCCAAATGGCAAGTACAGTATGAGTTCAGACCCAGATTGGTTGTCAATTTTCAATAGATTTACTTTTTTTTTTTTGTTTACGATCATTCATTTTAGGCAGCACAGCTTTTATGGCATCAATTCCAGCAGTCTGGTCTGCGGTTTCCCACTGCTTGGCCCTGCGTTATTCTCTCTGCAGAAAGAAGTCAACCCAGGCTTGGCTGTTACTTAAAATGAAAAGTTAAGAAAGAAAATAGAGATTTTTATTCAAACAGTATGGACTCCTATGTGTTCTGCCTGTGGACCGTTTAAAACATGTCTCAGAGACTGGTGATTATTAAAACCTACAATGTGACGCGTTGCTCCAAAATTAAACATAAATTATTTAAGCAATCAAATGCACTAAAATGTGAACTAGGAGCTCGGGAAATAAAAGATCTAAGAACCCAGTTTGACAGATCCACCAGAATCCTGACACATGACATAAAATAAATTGATTTCTGTTTTCTTTTAGTAAATAAAAGCATTTAAAATTCAAAAATAGGTAATTTAATTGGTTAAAAATGGGTATGTCAAAAAATAGTGTTTGCTTCTACAAAAACAATAAAATGTAGTAAGAAGGTAGGAGGTTCTGGTCCCACCTGAGGCCTTTCTGTGTGGAGTTTGGATGTTTTTCTCTGGTCACTCTGGTTTCTTCCCACAGACCAAAAACATGCATGTTAGGTGAACCAGCTACCCTGTACTGTCACAAGGTGTGAGTGTGTGTGAGTAGTTGTCTGTCTCATTCAACTCTGCGTGGTCCTGTGATGGACTGGTCACCTCTCCAGGGTCTCTCTGCCACCCAACACACACATACACACACATTTCATCAAATGGCCAATTGCTAGGCACCAGCTCCTCATGACCTCTAACAGGAACAAATGGGTAAAAAATATGAAATGGCTGTACAGATATTATCTATTTGTTTCATATTTATTTTACTACTATCCTCGTGTATATGAACATGTAAAACATGTATCTTTAATTTTATTTGCATATAATCAGCTCCTGAATAATGCAAAACGTTTCCAAACCCAAATGAATGGACAGAAGAAGTACAGTATGTGTGTGTGGGATGGCAGTGTGTGTTCATGCATGTACTTTGCAAAGTCACCAACATCTGCAGAGGTGATGAGGTGTGTGTCACCACTTTTTGGCTCATTAACTTTTTAAAAACACTCTTTCATATCCGAATACACATTCAGCGTCTTCATACACACGTACTGCTGCACATTTATTGGCTCCATTTCAAACCATTCAATAATTTAGCAACTCATCTTGTTCAGTGAATGTGAATATCGAATTTTCTGGGTCTGCATGCGTCTTATGTGTGAGCGTGTGCTTGAAAAGGAAAATTGTCTTCCTGTATGTAACATATCCTGAACATTACAGCAAATGAGAAAACAAAGCGGGGTGTCACAGCGGCACTCTCACATGAGATGCACAAACTTTAATGTATGTGTGTGTGTGTGTGTGTGTGTGCGTTAACAACTACAGTTAAAGAGCTGAGTCAGGCTTGTCCTCTCACCCTGCTTAGTATGACACAACTACTGGGCAAAAGGCCGAGCCCTGGAAGTTTAATGTGAGCGCATAAACAGGATGTGTGTGTGAGAGCGTGAACCGATGAGATCAAGAAGATTCAGATCATCAGCCAACAAAATATTTACTTCATTTGTTTGGTTCATTTAAGACCAGAGAACAGAGGGGAGGGGATTTTTTTTTGTCATTGAGACTGCAGAGGGTCTTCATTCTGCACACATTATTGATAATCACATTGATTGTCATTTGTTTTCCAGGAGGAACTCTGTTAATTACAGATGGCTTTTACCACAGTGTCATGCTGATCTGTACGGAACAAAAATGAAAATGTTTGACATTTTTCATGCTGAAAAAGCAAAAGCTTCCATCCTTCCATCATCTGGATGGCAGCAGATGTTCACCTAAACTTTTATGTATTGTTCAGCATTGTTGGTGTTGTCACAGATGGTACTCATGCACCCCACCCACCCACATGACAAAAGTTATTACAAGAAATAGGAATAAACAAGACAACACCAAATAAACCAAGGTGATAAAGGACAGACATTAAGCACGGAGGCTCATAAGTAGGAGTTAATCAAGGTAAATCATCATATATCCAGCTGAAATGTGTGTATATTTAAACCTGAGAGGTATATTCAGAATCTGATGGGCAGATTCACTATTGTTTGCTATGTGCCCCATAAAGAGCTCTGCTTTAGCAACCAGTCTGTTTCTGCCTCACATGCACAAAGCAAATCGCAAATCGAATGATATGCTGTTTCAAACACGCCCATCAGGTGTGAGCAGGTGTGAGCAGTTTGCGCTGGTTTTGCGTCTGAATGCACCCGTCCCGGAAAAATCCAAGTACAGCAGGGTCAAAAGGGACAGTGAGCAGCTAGCTCAGGTCTCACTAACAGAGAAATTCCTTCAAACTGCACAAAAAACATCTGATTGTATCAGCGAGGAATCGCGTTCAGGATATTTCTAAATACATAAAAGAACATTCTGTTTGCTTTCGGTAACTTTCAGATGTTTTTTGCAAACATGCATTCATTTTATTCACCAAATTTTAGTTCTTAAATTGTCTTTCTTACTGTCTTTCCCACAGTAATAAACTCTGTCTGTCTGTAGTTCTGAAACATCCAGTCGCTCTGGGATGCTCTCTTTAAGATCTAACCTAATTAGTTGTGTAATATTTCATTAGGTGTTTTGTTTATTTACTGTACTTTTAAAAAAGCTCCCCACCCCCACCCCCACCCCTACTTTTTCAGCATCCAGTGCAAATAAAGTCTCAGGTAGAGTAGTTGTGGAGGAGTAGTAAACCAAATAAAGCAATTTCTTGGTTTCACTCTTATCTTCTCTAGCTCTTTTAAACTTTCTGGATTTGTTTCCCACACAGAAGCTTTTACAATCACCCCAGTGTATAAGAAATACATCAATCGTAGAGCACCTATTGTGAGAGTCCCACACATGCTGCCTAAGCTGCTCTGACCTGCACAGTTATAGATATAAAACCATTGTAGGTGTCTTTTGGTGTCAGGGATTTGGTGTTAGCCGCTGATCTTTTGGGTCCCGTAGGCGGCAGACTGGAGCCTCCAAGTAACAAGCTAATTTCAACAAAAATACCAAAGAACCAGCAGATACCTCTTCAGATTGAGATTCAGTGAGTTTGGACAGCAAGCCATTTCCTGTAGATGTTTCTGAGCAGTTTTCAAAAGTGCAAGGCTTTGCTTCATGACACTGAAGTTGTTCAAGACCACCTTTGTTTTTTTGTTTGTGTGGTGGTTACTTGCACCTAAAAGCCAAAACACAAGTGTTTCCAGCGAATTGTAACAAGATGATCGATGGTATTTGGTTCACCTGTTGGTGGTTTTAATGTTGTAGCTGATTTCTGTGTGTAGACTGAGATTTAGAGCCCCCTGTGGGTGTGAATGTGCTGCTTATGTGCCTCCCTCCCACTGCACTAAAGAGCATTTTCTGCAGTAATGATAACTGACATCATTAGGGTTTCCCATAATAACCATACAGGCTGTGGCTGCCAAGAAGACACCTCAGTAATCCTCCCTCTACACCTATCCTGCAGTAGTTTCATAAGCCAGGTAGATTTTTGTGATTCTCTGTAGGAAAACACACTGAAGACAAGACACTTAGCATGCATCATCACATAGACAAACCTGCAGGTTCGGGGGTATCCAGCTGCACAAAACACAATTTAAGCATGCCAAACTCAGCACGTGTGTCATATGTGTTCACACTTTTTCTTTCACACTGGCTCCCTTAAAATCCACACTTACAAAAGCAGACACTCATGTGGCTCATCACTCACAAACACACATTTTTACCCTTTGTGATTGACAGACCATGTTTTTGTCACTGAGAGGCACTGAGACATGTAGATAGAAAAAGAAACCCTGATTCTCTCGCCTTCTCTGTTTCTTACCCCATCGCTCATCTCCTAGTCTTTTTATCAGTCTCAGCCCTTTCCTCTCAGCCGTGTGCATTTCTGCGTGAGTGTGTGAACGGTCGCCTGGTGCAGCTCCCAGCCTTTCATTGAAATGTTATTTAGCCAACCAATTAGATATAGAGAACAGCAGGTGAGCCCTGAGCTCTACCCAATCAATGACCTTAATCCTCCCTAATCAACCAATTAAGATTCTATTATCGGCAGCAAAATCACATACACATACAAATACACATATACACAGCATATGCAGGAATGAGGCATTATCCTACATTTTTGCTGAAATTGAATATCAAATTACGACAAGATGAAAAAGTAGCGTTATACAACATATCTTTCACATGTCTGAAAGACATGCTATGGCTATTTTTGTCTAATCTTCTAAATTATGTTGTGCATAATCTCATTTGGTAATGTGCGATCTCCCGCAATCTGTTAGCTCAGAGCATATGTTGTGGATCACACTCTGCTACTACCACACCAATCTTTAGCTCAATATCTGTAAAACATACTGACTTACAGCCATTTTGTTTTCATGGCTTTGGGTGATAATTAGTGGTTGTTTAAAACTGTTGTATAGTACTGAACATGGTATGGTCTTTTCCTCCTACGTATAAATACAAAGCTGTTTTTAAATGTAAGTAAAATAACATTGTAAATTCTGTCAAAAGTGTCCTCAACCAACAGGCCTCATCCTCTTTATTGTCTGAGGTTTTTAGTGGAAATCATCTCTAAGCAGAAACATGGGCAATTACATAGCTTGTGATGCTGTTCTCTCTGAAGGTCATCTCTTCCATGTTGATGAAATACCATGTTACATATAAAACGTATATAAAAACACAATATCCTGCAAGTGTATGTCTACATCACAGACCATTTAGCTGCCCTCCTGCGGCAGTAGTTACTGCCTGCACAGTCTTCTCAAACTGAAACCTTTGGAAATTAATGTAAAAATGTATTCATCACCAATGGCACCCACTGCCAAACATAAAACTCTCATTTACAGGAGTATTATTGCTGAGATGATACCAACAAATGTTTTAGCTTTTTTTTTTTTTTTTTTTTTTACTTAACTGTTTCTCTGATACTTACCTAAAATGGAAAAAATTGACAAGCTGATGCTTTAGATTACACTTGGGCAATATTCAGTTTAAAAGCCAGAAGTGGCCCCAGGACTATCTCCATATGGTCTTCAATGTCCTCCAAAAAAAAACTATGTCAGCAAAATTTTATTAAAAAAAACAACCTTTGATTAATGGGTAGAAATAATGATGTTGCTGAAATTTAAAAGTTAAAGTTCAGTTGTCAAAGATAAAATGAATAGAAGCTAAAATTAGCAAATCAGTAGCTAAAAGCTAGAATCAGAAAAAAATAGACATTTATATATATATATATATATTTTAAATATATATATATATATGTATATATGTGTGTATGTGTGTGTGTGTGTGTATATATATAGCTAACTAAAGCCAACAAAAGAATAGCTAAGCTTACCAAAACAAAACTGATGCTAAAACCTAAAATAAGCACAACAGTAGCTAAAAATTAGCACAACAATAGCTCAAAGCTAGAATCAATAAAACAGCAGCTTAAAGCTAAGATTTTTAAAGCAGTAGCTAAAAACAAGAATGAGCGATATAGCTGCTAAAAGCTAAAATTAGTTCAAATTAAAAAAAAAAAAAAACAGTTCATTTGAACAAAACCAAAAAAACTTTAAAAAGTCACAGATTTTAAATATAAAAGTTACAAATACAAAGAGTCCCCCATCTCCTGAATGAGCTGAACATTTTTGATACCTTAAAGGTTAAAATTGCTTAAAGCTTATTGAACTAGTATGATGCCAAAAATGTGTAGAAGAAACTATAAACAGAAAAAACAACAGTGTAAAGTCACATACATGTATAATCAGGTAAAAAGAACATCTTAATTAAAAATCGTAGAAGTGTAGATTGAGAAGTTTTGTGCCAAAGTAGGTCTCAGGTTTGGATCCAATCAGGATTGGGCTGGCAGAAAAAGACTGAAGATGATTTTGTTGGGGTGGTAGCTGAGAGTCATCCCAAACACAAACTCTCAGGTCTAACAGAAATGCATTGCATTTATGTAAAACTTTGGTATGGATTCAATCAGCATTTCTTCAAGGAATGCTAAATTCCTTTTTAATGACCAAGTTGTGCATACCATGTTTTATTCTTATTAACATTACTTCCTTCTTGCACCTATGAAACCAATGTACTCAGTTCATTCACATTAATTATTTAAGGGGTTAGGGCTTTTTGGCTCAGGGCTAGGGTTAGGGTCTCCTCAGGGTTGAAGTGAATAGGGCCTTTTGGCTCAGGGCTAGGGTTATTGTCTTCTCAGGGTTGAAGAGCAAATCACAGCAAAAGTCAAAGCAGGGCTTCAAAGAAAGGAAGAATTATTACATTCTGCTCCATTCAGCTGTGCTGAGTTTTTTCTGTTGAGCCTGTATTTTACTGTAGCATTGTTTAAAGTTGTAAAAATAAAAAAGAACACATTGATTTTAAAATAAGTTTCAGTAGTTTACATTTTTTTAAGGATTATTTATTTATCTTTAAGCCAATTTTTTTTAAAGCTCTACATTTGTGCCCCACATTTGCACTGCTTACTGGAGCCTTGAAACTTTTTTTTTTTTTTCTGGTTTTATAAATATATGAGGTCAGTCCAATTAATACAATGAACATCCTTTCCCACACTGACGGTCTGCTTTTCTCATGTTCTCTGTTTTTTGTATCTATGATTCAGCCATTCCAAAATAAGAAAAAAAAAAAGATTTTTCATGAATGTTTTAAATAATGACACAGATGCATCCTCAAAAATCCTGAAGAGTCTTATTTGCAATTTAGATTCTAGCTTTTCTCTTCCAAGATCTTAGCTTCCCAGATGAGAAACAGCCTGAATTAGAGGCCACTCTCACTGAGGGATCGACAGTTATTATTTAAAGATATTCACTAATAATTTAAAATTAAACAAGCATACAGTGTATATTCAGAAAGAAAATTGCATTTGTTTCCCAAAAAATCCCTACAAGGTCCTGAAGACTGGCAGTATTTTTTTGCACTCTTCAAACAGTAAAGACATTTTAAAATGGGAAATAGACATACAGATATATAATTGCTTATTTATTTTTATGTTTGTGTACAAGAAGCCATTCTGATGCTCAACAACAGTTTTTTTTATACCTTTTATTTCCTTTCCTCATCTGTTCCTCATTTGCCAAAATCATATTTCTGTAGCAACTAGAATGCCTACATTTATTCAGATTTATTTTAATCCAAATTATCTCAAACAAAGCAAATAATTGTTTGCTCTGAGCAGTGAAATGTGGGAGGGAGTGGGGAAAGATATAGATGGAGGGGGGGAAGGAGGAAAAGAATTACAGAGAAATACTAAAACTGTGCATCACAAGGACATTTTAGTATGCAGACATGCATGGGAAGAGTGAGTAATTGAAGAAAAGTGTTTGGATTTCAATTATGTCACTTATTTACGCTTAGAGAAGAAATAAAAATTAGGGAAACGGAAAAATGTTTTGTTGCATGGGAACAAGGGCTAGAAGACGGTGATAAACATTTATTTTACCTTTATGTTTAACAACCTTGAACATGAGAGAATTACTCTGGTGGTAAAATGAACTAAAAGTGCTACAGCTAGTTGCTGCTGCCTTTTAGGCTTCCATATAACCATTGATGTAAATAAGCATGTAATGCAAAACTGACGGTGACGTAAAGGTTTTAAAATAAAGTTACATGAACCAGTAAAAAGCATATGTGACTGAGAGCTTTTTAGAATGGCAACAGTTTACTTTGGTCTGCCACAGCCCACTGATGCAAGAAATGCAAAAATAGTAGTTTTAATAATACTGACCTGAAGTTTGGTGTGGTAGTAGCTGAGACTGATCCCCAACACATATTCAGAGCACTAACAGATTAAGCAAGAGCTTTGTTTAAAATTTCTCATTTTCCATGTCTGGTTCATGGGATATTTGCCAAGACTGGACAGATTTTAATGAAACTTTCAGGAAATAGTCACTGGATATGCATGTACGACTGATTAGTCTTTGAACCCAGTCCAATTCAAGATGACGGCCACAGCCAACTGACCTTGAAAAACACAAAAAATGCTTATCATTTAGTCATTCTTATAGATATTGTGCTAAAAGTGGTTATAGTTGTTGCTGAGGCTCATTCACTTCACATGCTTCAAGTGCTACTCAGCGTGCAAACTGTAGCTGTTGGAGTCAACCCTGTTTGTCTTTTAGCAAAATATGTCATTAACCACTGGACAGATTTTTATGAAATTCTCAGAAAATAATCGTTGGATGTGCATCTGCAACTACCTTTTGAAGTCAACCCAATTGAAGATGGCCACCACAGCTAGTCGACTTTAGCCAACACAAAAATGGCTACAACTAAGTCAATTTTACAGACACTGAGCTAAAATTTGAAGTAGTAGCTGAGAGTCAAACACAACAAATACTCTGAGCTTCACATCTTGCAACAACCCCATCATTTTTCAACAAGAGATGATTTTATTCTGACAGTCTGCATGAAAAGCTACAGATGAGTCAGTTCCTTCAAGTAATGCTCGGGCTTTAATAAACTATGTTTATCCAAACTGAGGTTATTTAAAGACAGGTAAGATATAATTGTTTATAAGTTTTCCAGAGAATCCCATCAAAAATAATTATCCCTTTAAGGACAGATATTTCTAAATGTCTTCCTGGTGCTGACTGGTTCCAGCCTTTGTTGAACGCATTTTTTACTCGTTCCTGGTTCCTGTGGTCACTTTTTGTCTTTGACTGCAGTTTTCTTACCCGAGCAAGACCAGCGAGAAACTTTTAGAACTGTTTAGTCACTCAGAAAACACAATGTCATTAGTACAAACATCTGAGTCATTAACTACAAGGACAAGTGTAGAGTACGATCACCGGGCTGACATTATCAAACTGCTCATCTAGAACCCGTGTTTGGTCAGACCAACATCACTGACCTCACTGTTGTGAGCTGTTTAATCAGTGAGGATGTTTAGTTCTCAGAGACAGCAGACGAGCAATAATCATTTCCTCTGTGAGCGTTCTCTGCTGCAGTCTTTCTGTCAGAACTCCACCACCACCACCCCGTCCCTTTCAGGCCTCCAGCATTCCGAACACCCTGTGCCTTCTGCATTGCCATGGCATTCCTGTGTTTGTTTACATCCTCCGGTCGAGTGAACGCTGCTGACTTCATTATGTGCGTTCATGAATGTCGTTGATCTCTCTGCATTGTGTCTGCGTGTGCATGACTGAGAGGCGAAAGTGATCTCTGCATTGCGTTTGAAACAGAGCAGCGCGTGCTGAGAGTGGGAAAACACTTCTTTACATCTGCCTTAATTGAGCTGCACTCAGGCATATATTAGTCCATCCTGCTAGTAATGCACTTTCTGCTGAGTTGCATGTGTCTGCATAAATACCCACACATGTCTCTGTGTGTGTGTTGGGTAAATAGATTTAAAGCTTGATTTTTTATCTCAAGTTTTCACTCATCTATGTCATTTATACATGAATTTATTAATTTCTTCTCTCATTGTTCCAGTTGAGAGTTTTCATCTTGACAGAGTTTTGCACTGATACATTTTTGACACTTCTTTAATACCATTTCCCCAACAGAGCTCCTAAACTTTTCATGATTGTATCTATTCAATTAGCTTTCCTTCCAGATTAAACAAATTTAATTATCGGTCCTCCAAGTTTTGTTAATTTCTCTGCCTCTTCAGTTTTCATTATGATCAGCAGATTTTCTGTCTGCCTTGTATGTGTTGGTCACCTCTGGACTCTGGGAATCAACACATTTATTATTCTGGCCCAGAAAGACCTCTTTTTTTATTTGCAACTGCTGTAAGAAATCTTGTGAAAGTAAACTGTGAAACTTTTAAACGATAGTACAGACCTTTTGCAGTGGGTTTTTGTGAAAAAGTTATGAACAATTAATATCTTACCTGTTGTAGACAGCTCGTTCATCAACCCCAACCCAGAAGTTGAAGCTGGAATGAGCTCAATGACCCCAAAGGCTGGTTCTGGTACAAGTTTTAAGTCCAACCCCATTTATGTAAAAAAATACACCACAAATCCTGCTTCAGCTTCACCTGCATCTAATCGCTGCGTCGAGCACCTCCACTCCAGCCTATCAGCATCCGACTGTGCCTCCAGCTTATCCAATCAACGAGTAAGCCTTCATTTAAAAAGGACCTCCATCATGGCTCCATTCGTTCAAAGGCCGAACTTCAGCCCACCTCCACCCCTTCTCCACCCCCAGTTTCCCAGCTCCCTCAGCTTCCTTCCCCTCTTCGACCTCCACCACCAGTGTCCCGCCCGGGGAAGACGCCTCTAATGCTCAACCTGAGCCTCTTGTCGAAGCGCATTTCTATTGTCGGCACTCGCGTCTTCCGCCGAGGTCCAAGCGCCAAATATCTTATGTCATTCATGTCAAATAAAACCATTTCATTGCAGCTTCTCTTTGTCGTGAGTCTCTCCAGGTTGAATTAGATGTTGACTCTTGTAGATTTATGTATTCTCATTTTGCTGCTGTCAGTTCAAGTATTCATTGTTCTAAAAAGTTTAGCTGTGTTTAGTTGCTTCATGCTTAAAACAAAAATCCTGTAACACCATAATTGTGTGCGGGGGAGAAGTCGGGACCTGAAGCCCCTCATCCCGAGCCACTCTGGTCCTAAAAATACAACATGGCAGCTCTCGTAAACTGCGTCCTGCTGGCTTTAATTCCCAACAAGAAGAGAAGGGGACACTTAGTTTATAACATAAACAGCCTTTGATCAACATCAGTTTCACATTACATGGAAAGTTTACGTAGAATGAAATGTTTTTTGCAAGTGCAGATAGTGGCAGCAACACGTAGCTGGAGCCCTTCCAGCAGAGATATCAGAATATTTTTGTGAAAATAAGTGCATAATGCTAAACTGATGGCAATATCGATGTTTATAAAATAGCGTTTGTATGAGCTATTATGAAATTTTTGAGATTAGAGCTGGTTTTAGAAAGGCAGAAAATGAATGTACAAAAAGATAACTGTTAAGGACTAACAGTTTTTTTATAAGAAATTAATCTATAAAAGTACCCAAAGAAATCTTTCTTTAAAAAAGCTAGTTGAGTATTTTTTTAAAAACTTATTTGCTGTAGTTTCCTACACTAAATAGACATTTCCTCTTGATTTATGAACACAACCATGGTCCATTTTGTCACCTGCCCACTCCTCCATCTTTCTTAATTTTTCACTTTATCCTATTTTATCTCTTAATCACCATAGAAACCAGAAGTTCAAAGGAATGAGAGCTCACTTCAGTCAAACCATCCGAATATGCCTTATTCTTAAATTAGTGTTTTACTGGCACTTACTCGTATTGTTTTTTATTTCAATTTTTGTGTAGTTAAGGCTTTTGGGAAGCCTTTAGTTCAAGATGGATGAGTTCTGTTCAAAGGAAAAGCAAATCGATCATAAGAAAGATGAGGGAGTGACCACAGGTGAGAAGAGATCACCTGAAACCTGTTAAAGGATTGGATTACAGGCAGGTGATGTGACTTTGCTCCCTGTCACACTCCGGTGCCGGGTTAGCAATGTGTGAGTTAACACACACACACTCACACACACGACCGAGACAACAAGTGATCGGAAATTATCCGAGCATCACATCTACTGTCAAACTGGGCCGACAAGCTGACTCCTGTGTGAGAGTTTGTGTCGCTTCGTGACGTTTTCTCTCCTGTCTGCGCTTTTAACATGTAGGCTACATACTATAGCACGTCTACGGGAAGGGAACTGAAGCACACACGCGAACAGTCTAACTCTTGTGTTTCTCGTAGCGTGCCTTGTTTCTATGGGGATTTGAATATTCTGGGATGGAGATGAGCACAGGCAGTATATGGGCCAGATGGGTGTAGTTCTGTTAGAAGGTGCCTACTCCTCAGATTTAAAATTTACATAATGCTATGCCTAAGGCCATCAAGAGCACCTGGTAAAAACTAAAAAGGCACATAAGTGAGATGCTACACTGTTTTCACATTTTCCTGAAATTTCAAGCAGGGTCAGAACGAGGTCCGGCCATTCAGATGCAAAGACCTAAACAAACACGTGAATGTCTGCTCAAGCTTTAAAGATGAATTTGTTAAGAATTGAAGGCCTAGCGTTCCATGAAGGAATGAATATCGCCTGCTGCCACACACAGAGTCACGGGCAAAAACATTATCACCGCTTTGCCTTCAATAACAACCTGCCTTCAATCAGAAAAAACTCAGAACATGCTGATGAGGACATTTGGGTAAATGATGACACTACAGCCTCAACTCAACCAGCCTGCAGTGAGCTGTATGTTTTTATAGAATCTTATTAAACAAGAATATAAAAACCAGGAGGGAAAAAAGAAGATGAAGACACTGGATATTTCCACTAAGAGCTGGGAATGTGATGCAATATTTCCTGTCAAGTCTTAGTCACTCAATGAGACATTTTCAAATATGTAAGACCCAAAACCAGGTACAGCGTGAAACAATACAATGTGATTTAGTTAATTAAATGAAATTTAATTTAATTTAATTAATTTGGTAAAACTAGTGATTTGGAAACAATAATTTCAACATGGCAACCTAATCCCAATTTTTAAATATTTTTTTGTCTGAGGGGTTAATACATT
This sequence comes from Kryptolebias marmoratus, assembly GCF_001649575.2. Lineage (NCBI taxonomy): Eukaryota > Metazoa > Chordata > Actinopteri > Cyprinodontiformes > Rivulidae > Kryptolebias > Kryptolebias marmoratus. The sequence goes on from NC_051432.1 coordinate 17,929,349, forward strand.
GGAGACCGTGGGCAAGTCGTGTTTTTAACTCTCACTGAAGTGTTCCCATAATGCTCTGCTCCCGGGCTGTGAGTGACTCTGACGGGAAGCTTAGTCTCTCCTCAAATTCCAGACTAAAGCTGAAAATTCAATCAGACTGTAGGCAAAACAATAAAGCTGAATTGGATAGTGCATTAGTGAAGAAGTGATATACTGTAATAGTGGCAGCCCAGAATGTGTTCCAAGGCAGCGCTGTTCCTTGGAAAATTGCTTTCTGGGTTGTAATGTGGAGGAAATGTAATTCCTGGTTAGATTACGTTCAGTTCTATACTTATGTTTGGACACAAAAATACAAAAAAAAAATAAAAAATAAAAAATAAGAAGGCTGGTTAAGATTAGGGAAGGATTGAGGTTGTCATTAAGGGGATGTGTTTAGGGGGTGACTTTTGGTAATGAAACCCAATCTTGCCCAAGATCTAAAAGCGGTGAGAAAAAACGGGAACATAAAAAGTGAGCTGGTGTTTCAGAAGTTCAGCCATTTTAGATAAGGAAAAACACTTTGGGGGGGGAACGTAAATAATGTTTTTATTGTCAATGATTCCTGGATAAATTAAAGGAAAATTTCAACTCTTTATCTGTAGACTTGACTGAATTAGAGCCATATTTTGTGTTTGCTAAATTAACTTTAAGGTGGCCGCCATCTGGATTTGGGTTGCCTCGAAAAAGGTAATTAGTTATAAATGTACAGCCAGTGATTACTTTCTGAACGTTTCATTCAAACCAGTGGTTTTTGAGATATTTTGCTAACAGTATTGCCAAATAAACACAAATATGCACACACAGACGTGGGCAAAAACATCATGAATGCAGAATAATGAAGAAGCAGAAACAAATGTACTAAATTTGAACTTAGCTTTCCTTGCAAAAGACAATATTTCAGCAGGAGCTTTTTAATCATAGGTCAGAACATTTTAAAAAATATTTTAATCAAATGCCTTAAATCTGAAGTGCATAACATATAACTGTAAGTTAACCAAGAGTTAAAAGTCAAAGCTGTTTTTAGGACCACGGTTTAAGAGATAAAATCAACTTGGGTTCTCCGGCAAAAGGAGCATCAACAGGCCAGAAGCCGTGTGTTTTTATCTGTGAACTCGGTGCTTCTCACATTTTCTGCACCAGAAAATCTCCGTCACAGGCTCCAGAATCCACAGCTTCATACATCGGTTGGTGCCTCAGGAGCAGCTGAGCTACAGCACGCTGGGGAACGCGGAGGAGACTAAACTGTAGCGTTTGAGTGCATAATCATTTCTTGGAATGTGCTTAAGATCAGATCTTAATGGCTGAAAATAACAAGCATGTGTCTATGAAGGTCGGCGCCTCTCGAATGCCACCGGCTTCTTTTTATTGCGCGTCTTTATTATTGAGCAGCTTCTGTCAAACCATTTCTGTTTCTTTTCTTACGTGCGTGTTACTGTGACATTAAAAAAACACAAATCATCTTGATTTATGGAGCTAAAATTAGCTGAATTCAGACATATGGCTTTTCTTAAAACAGTGGATGGTATTGAAGATGTACAGTCTTTGTGTTGAAGTGTGCCTTGAAGTAAAGACATGCTTGTAAATAAATTTTTGATGGTTCAGTTTGGTTTTATATTTATAGTAAAAGGCTGCAAACAGTAAAAAATGTAGCTTGGATCATTGAAACCATAGCACATTTTATTATAATGTTAAACTGATTAGACTCTCACAGATAAAATGAACACCATAGCTTTCCCTGAAAAAACTGCATATCGCTCTTTGCCTTTAATTTTATTTAGTTTTATCTATTTTGGTCAAACCTTGAAAATACCACGATGCAGTATTGCAAGATCTTGCAATATGTGTCAGAGTTTGGAGTATGTGTTAAAGATGACCCTCAGCTACTACCACATTGAACTTTAGCTCAAGATCTGTAAATTTGACTAAGTTATAGCCATTTATGTGTTGACTGATGTTGATTACCTCTAGCAGCCATCTTGAATTGTGGTGACTCCAAAAGTGAATCAGTTGTAGACGCATACCAAATGATGACTTTCTGAGAGTTTCATTAAAATCAATCTAGTGGTTCATGAGATATTTTGCTAACAGATGAACAGGGTTGACACCAGCAGTTAATGCCAAAATAATTTATGTGATAATTTAGTGCTCAGAGTACAAATTGTGCATGACTCTCAGCTACTACTGCACCAAATTTTAGCTCAACATGTAAAATTGACTGCTTTGCTAAGGTTGCTTAACTGTGGTGGCCATCTTGTTTCAAAAGTGAATCAGTTCTTGATGAACATCCAATGATTAACTCTTGGCTAATTAAAATAAAAATTCTTCCAGAAAAACAAAAAGATGATGAGACACACATGGCCCAATACACTGTGATCTGATATCTTTAATAAAAACTACGTTCTGGAGAATTAAAACCTAAATATAAAATAAAGCAATCATTCAAATCTTTTGAAGTAGAGTTCTGTGGGAAAGTTATGAACAATTAATATCTTACCTGCTGTAGATAGCTTTTTGAATGACTTCAGTTTGGAAAAATAGTGTTTAAGGCTAAATTTGAGAAGAACGTCTCCAACTTTAAAAGTTCTACGACATTTTATGTGAATACTGTTTATTAAACCTTCACTTTAATTTCATCTTACACTGTTATTCCTGCAGAATTATTGCAATTTTCCTTCTGGATGTGTCCCAGGGCGCATCAGAACTGCTACAACTAGCTGCTGCCACTGTTCGATCTTGCAAATAAAAACTGGATTTCATGTGAAGAACAATGTCATGGGAAACTAACAGATGTATGAAGACATAAAATGACCTTTGCATGACCCCATGTGGAAACTTCTGGCCCCGCTCAGACTAGCCGTTAGCTCGTGAACTTGATAAAGCAGAGAGAGAGATTCTTTCTGGGTTAAATTCTTACTTTGTTTTACAGTGAGAACAAATCAGCCACTGTAACGTGTTAAATAGTCAGATAATATAAACTGAAGAAAAGCTGCGTTTGTGTTAATGTCGCTGTTAGAAGCTCTGCAGCGGTGCAAGCAAGGAACAAAAACTGCAAAGACAGAACAGCAACAAAAAGAGCCTTGTAACTTTTAAAGGTGCAGTTTGTCACATTGTGAGGAGTACCAGACGTTTTATGTTTAAGACAACTTCTCATGTACTCCTGCTGTTCAGCCAGCCTGCGATGCAATTCACACTTTCTGTACAGATAGAGGAGAAGCAAAAGTAATGACACTCCCCCCTCAGCCCCCTCCTGTGTTTGTGATGCTCCGTGCGAACGTAGCCCATCTTTGACTTGAGTTGTACGCCTAAATTCGATTTGTGCATAAAGTCGAAAAGAATAGAAAAAAAAAACATTTGATTGGATCAAACTTTGAAGTCAAAACCCTCATAGCAGGTTTTTTATTTTATTTCTATATATCTATTCACAACCCAAAATGAGCAGTGCTCACCTCAAAACTCACTCCACGAGAAGCTAGACACTTTTTTTCTCCTTCTTCTTTTTTACGCGTTCAGGCAACGTGCACATCTGCTAATGTTCATTTCAATTCAAACCTAAAACCTCAGCACAGTTTTTGAAAAGGTCTGGCATACGGACGAGCCCGCGGCCTCGCAGAGAATTCCCCCAGCAGCATCATTTAGGTCTGCTGATAGAAGGCAGAAGGGACGAGCAGAGCAGAACACGAGGAGTGGATGCCTGTTGCCTTCCAGCCTGTGGCGATACATTAAATATGCAAAGTCATTTGGCCCAACATCGCTCTGCAGTGCCAATACTGGAGCCGGCAGAGAGAGGGCTGTAATAACTCTTTCCATCCACAGCAGTAAAGCTGCAGGATGATTTGGACCTCACTGTGACTGCACACATTTTACTAAACGGACTCAAAAATGGAAGCTAACAAGGAGATCCAGGACCTTCTGGAACCTTTTCACTTTTGTCAGAGTTAAAAAAGTCCACCTCTGGCTCAGAAAACAGAGAACCAGATGTTATTTATTGTCGCCTGCCGGCGGAGGTAAACCAGCAGGGATGTTGGTGCCTATGTTTGTGTGTGTGGTTGTCTGTTTGTACTGTTAGCAAAATATTATATCATGAGCCAGTGGACAGAATTGAATGAAACACAAAAATGAATATAACTCAGTCAGTTTTATTTTATTTTATTTGGTGTGGTAGTAGCTGAAAGCCATTCCCAACACATATACTCTAAGCTCTACAGACTGAGTGACATCTTTCCTTAAAACTCTGGCAATAACTGACTCAACACTGTCTGTCTGTTAGCAAAATATCTCATGAACTACAGGACAGAGTTCAATGAATCTGTCAGAAAGTAATCACTGCCTGAACATCTACAACTGATTTACATTTGGAGTCAACCCAATTCAACATGGCTGCCACAGCTAATTAACATTAACCAATGCAAAAATGGCCAGAACTCAGTCAGTCTTACAGATATTAGGCTAAAATTGATGTATTAGTAGCTGAGAGTCACCCCCATGACTGACAGTATCACATGAGATACATCATTTATAAGGTTTGTTTGAGTTTAAAACTCTGGCACAAAAGCAGCAATATACATTCCTTCATAGGTTTTGTCATTTTTCTAGACATTTTTTTTGGCTTAAAATGAAATGTTTTCTCCTTACTAAATAATGCATATGTAAGTCATTCTCCTCCTCATTATCCTCTGTGCACATACGATTGCAAAGGCATTTCCTGGGTAATTAGCACATTCTCATCACCATAAAAACACAAAGCAGTTGCGTTTATTGTGTTTGATGTCATATAAAAAAAAAGAGTGGTGCGGGATGTCCTCAACGTTCTGAAAGTACATCCTGAACTGCAAGCTCTTTTTTTTTTAAATCCTTCCCCAATTTGTCTTTAACATTCTCTCCATTCTCACCTCCTGTTCTGTGAAATATATTGCTCAGAGCACTTGAATATGTAGCCGTCCTGAGTCGGTTGGGTGAAAAATGGCTTTCATCTCGCGTTTGAGCTAAAGCAAATTACCCCTCCAGTGGTATAGATCCTATTTAAAGAGGTGGGGCTGGATACCGAGACACAGAGGGGGAAGGAGACAGTGAGAGGTAAGCAAAGCAGTAAAAATGTACTTTAAAGAAAACACAAGTGAATAGGACAATGAGGCAAAAAGAATAGGAGCTCCTAGTGGTGCAGGGAGTATTAAAGGGATAGTTCAGATCATTTTAGATGGAGTTCAGTGCAAAAAATAGGACAAAATAACAGAAAAAATAATATGCCTGCTGTCAATAGCTCTTTGGCATGCCTTAATTTTGAGAAATGGAGTTTAATTATTGCTTTCCGCCAAAGGGCAAAGTCAGATGATCATGTTTTTGCCCATGTTTGAGTGTCTGTCTGTTAGCAGAATATCTCATGAACAACTGGTCGACTTTTAATGAAACGTCCAGAAAGCAATTATTGGATGTTTAACTACAACTGATTTATTTTTTAAGTCAGTTTAGTTTAAGAAGGCTGCCACAGCCAACTGACCTTCAGAAACACAAAAGGTCCTATAACACTGTCAGGTTTTACAGATACTGACCAAACATTTGGTGTGGTAGTAGCTGAGACTGATCTCCAACACATGCTGTGAGCGCTAACACATTGCACAAGATCTTTGTTTAAAATATCAGCATTAAACTTTTGCAGTTAATTCTGTCTGTCTGTTAGCAAAATATCTCATGAACCACTAAACAGATTTTTAAAAAACGTCAAGGAAGTAACTATTGAATTATTTTTCTTTTTTGGAATCAATCCAACTTAAAATGGCTGCCAATGCTAATCAACCTTAGCAAACAAACAAAAAATGGCTGTAACAGTCCATTTTCCAGATACTGAGGCACAATTTAACGTGGTAGTAGCTGAGAGTCATCCCCAACCATATCTTGAATGAGATTGTGCATTATTTACTTTTTAAGGATTGACCAAAAATAGCGACAACGCTGTCATTCCTCAGAAGATCTTAGTCTAAAACTCTAGCATTAAAAGAGATGGGTGATATGCATTCCTTCAAAGAATGCAAGGCCTTAAATTTTGACTGAATTGAGGAGCTATAGGTTAGTCACACCAGAACCAAAACTAAAGTGGATTGCTCTTGTCATTAAACTACTTCAGTCTCAAAAATTTCAAAGCAGTTCATGGAAACACAGTTTTTCCAGTAGAACTGTTATGATATTCTAACTGGATGTGCTACAGCTGGCTGCAGCTGTCATTATTTGCACTTACAAATAACCATGAAAGTTTTTCATAAAAATGTGTAATGAGAATTTGACAACATTGTTAAGATTTATAAAATACTGTTTGTATAAACCTCTGTAAAACCTTTGAGATTGGAGCAGTTTTAGAAAAATCCACAAAGATCTTAGACTCGACTCAAAGTGGAGTTCTGCCTTCAACAGGTAACATCATCATTGTTCCTAAACGTTCCACAGAACCCTGCTTCAAAAGCTCTGTAGTATCCCTTTAGTCAGGAGTTTGATCTTCAGGTGATTCACTAAAATTCAAACGAAGAACAGCGGCCGTCAGGTTTTGTAAACCTGCTGCAAGCATCATTCTAACAGGAGAAAATCCACTTTAACCCCACCTGAGAAAAGAGTTCCCTCTTCTGATCACAGCACTTGGATTGTTTTTAAATCAAACCTAATACAACCTGACAATCTTTTGTGGCCACTGAATGATCTAAATCTTATTCTTAAGGTTGTTGGGTTTTTGGTTTTTTTTCTCAGCGTCAAGGGAGACATTTTCAAAAGCTACCGTCAGACTGAACAGCAGCCGAGAGGTTTCTGTCCAGAACTTCATCACAAAGAAGGGAAGCATCTGTTTTTGATTGACTTCAAACGCGGCGGAGACAAGAAAGAGAAAAGTGATCAAAATAGGGAACGAGAGCTAAAGAATGGGTAAAAGGCATCGTGTAGGAGCGGGGATGCGACTGCAGCCCATCCTGGCCTGATGAAAATGTGTGATGTGTTGCACCAACAGCAGATCTAACGACAAACCCCACAGGAAGCCGTGTTCCCAACCCCCCATGTCTCACCCAACATATCACACAGTCACTCTGGTGTTGACTCAGTCTTGACACGGATACACACCACACAAGGACATCCATCAGGCTGCGGCGATGACAATAAGTGAGGTGGCTGCGAGCGAACGAGCACGCCGGGTGATAGGTGGGGATGACAGATGGTCCCATCAGCACGGGCGTCACAACCACATCCAACTTCCTCTTTATCAGATCCACTGACCTCCAGTATCCCTTTTTTATTTTGGTATCACACTTCACTTTCTTTTCTGCACATCAGTGTTGTATCTCAGAAGGGTTTTGTTGACAAGAGAATTAGCTTCTGAAGTTGCTCGGATAAAAAGCAGCTGATTAAAGAAAAAGAAAAGTGCCAGCTGTTCTCAGTGGAACATGTGAGACATGACCTTTTAACACCGCATTACATAGATGCACATGATGTGTTAAAATTACAGTTTTGCAGTTGTGTTTCTGCCCGTTCAGTGTCGGAATATTGAATTTTGCAGGTCTTTAGCCTTCAGTTGATTGGGGGAACTGGCAAAACTGACTTTCCAAATAAAATCATTTTTTAGAATTTCCTCCTATTTCAATGAAGTTGCAAACTGTACATTTTATTCTCATGCTAGATGTTCTGCTTTGTCCCTCCATAAACTAAAACTGTGGCATGTTCTCATTTATAAAGAGCTCTTCTTGACCTCCTTTCTACTTAAGAACAAATCTACATCCTTCTCTACATGAAAAGTACAGGAGGTTACTGCATCTATTTGCTCCCTTTAGGAGCTCATATTAAGTTTGGGGGGAAAGCGTTTAAATGGGCCACCGCCATCAAGTCTGCATTGTTAAAAAAAATTGTGGTCATTCAACAGCTTTTTCTAAGTGGTGAAAATCATTTATCACACTTTTAAACCCTGTTTTCGCTCCTACAAAGTGCTTTCTAATGTATTTCTCATTTACCCGCTCTAACAGAATGTCTCACAATATGTTGCATATTGTTCTCCACATACGCAGCGTGTTGATGAAGGACACTTTGACTCGTTGGGGGGCCTGAGGATCAAACTGCCGGCCCTCCAGTTGGAGGACAAGGACTTTATTTACTGATCTGTGGCTGACTCATTTTTACATTAAAAGGTGAGTGAGATGAGATAAGAAATGAGGCAGAAACCTGTCACAGGAACGCATAATCTGAACTGAATCAGTTGTGAAATGAAAAAAGTAGTAATCCTTGAAGGAATCCATATTGCTTGCTGTCTTGCATGCCAAAGTTTTAGACACAGATCTTGCACAATCTGTTAGCATTTGCCGTATATGGGGGGAGTGAGGGGATGACTCTCAGCTATTACCATATCAAATTTTAGCTCAGTATCTGTCAAACCGGCTGAGTTAGAGCCATTTTTGTGTTTGCCAAGTTCAAATAGCTGTGGCATTCACCTTGAATTTGGTTGACTATAGACGTAGTTATAGATGTATATCCAATGATTATTTTATGAGAGTTTCATTAAAATCCATCTTGTGGTTCAGGAAATATTTTGCTATCAGACAGACAAACAACAGTTAATGCCAAGGTTTTAAACAAAGATGTTCTGCAGTCTGTTAGCACTTTAAGTCTGTGATGGGGAAAGCCTCTACTATGATCACACCAAGTTTTAGCTTATTATCTGAACAAATGACTGAGTTAGAGCCATGTTTGTGTTTGCCATGGTCAGTGAGCTGCGGTAACCATCTTGAATCAGCTTGACTCCAAAACATTATCAAGTGGTAAAAATCTTTTATTTAACCAATGATTACTTTCTGAGAGTTTTGTTAAAATCCATCCTGTGGTTCAAGAGAAATTTTGCCAACAGACGGATGAATGCACACACAGAGGCAATTACAGTATATGATAACTCCCCTTTTCTGGGGGCAGGTGATGAGAGAAAGTTAATGATTCGATTGGTAAATTAAGGATCAAGAAAGAAGTGATATTGCACAAAATATCAAGATCAGATAAAAAGAACACTTTAAAAAAAATCAATATGACAAAAATGGCCTGCAGGAATTCAGATGTTATTGAGAAAGAACAAGAAACAAGATGCATGTCAGCATCCAATACAATCAAAATAGAAAGAAATAGTAAGAGAACACGGCTGAACACAGATATGTTAAATAATGTGATTTTTATATGTATTGAGATGAAAAACAGGAAAATAAAATCTAAAACTAGATGACATGGATGAATTAAGATCCTTAAAGGAATGCATATGACCTGCTGCCTTTCATGCTAGAGTTTCAGACTACAATCATCTTATATTAAAAAAAACTTGTAGCTGTTTTTGGTCAAACATTGAAAAAAAACCTTCTCTGCAATCTCATGCAATATGTCACCCTCAGAGTATGTGTTGTGAATGACTCTCTGCTAGTACCAAACTTTATCTGAGTGTCTGTTAAAGTGACTGATTTATAGTCATTTTTGTGTTTGGTAAGATGGCTTTCCTGTGGTGGTCATCTTGACTGTTCCAACTCGAAAGTTCATCAGAAAATTTGATTGAGTTGATTCAAAATCGATTCAGTGGTTCATGAGATGTTTTGCTAACAGACAGCCAAACACACTCTAACACACACACACACACACATACGTGCAAAAACAGACCACAGAGATTAAATTAGACAGAGTGGAATAAAGGAAATTACCTGACAGGAAAAAGTGAATTTAGCTGAAGGTGATGAGATTAAAGAAATGATGTGAGAAAATAAAGAGGAGATTAGAGGCGAAAGAGTAAGAAAACTGATACAGCTAATACGCAGATAGACCAACAAAGAATGAAATGCAATAAATGAGATGAGAGAATCAAACAAGGTATTAACTTAACCTGTTGACATTTGTTGCTGGAGCAACATAAAAATGTCCAGAAGGTATTACTCACTTTTATTCTCTGTCAGATCACTGCATTAGTAATCTTAAACTGTCCATCAGACGGAGTAAAATACAACCTCAGATTACAAACATCCTGTTGCAGCTAAAATGTGACGGTTGTGTCAGCTGTATGGAAACAAGCTGATAAAACCAACAGGGGATAAAAAACAAAGTTCTGCACTGAAGCCTGCTTAGTAATTGATTAAAGCTTGCATTTGATAAAAGGAATTTTTGATGGCCTTGCTGCGAGCGAGATGAGAGAGAGATCAATGCTCTGCCTAACGAAATGACGCCACAGTGTTTCAGAAAGGCTCCAGAGCCTGACAGACACACACCGGATCACGCGGCAGACTCAGAGGTGGCTGCTGAGATACTCGGGGCCCTGCCTGATAAGACGCGACACGCGGGGCCTCCAAGTGTCCGACGCATATAGGTGAATTTCTGCTCCACCCCCCCAGGCTTCTTCCAGCTGAAGGCTCTCTGCAGGTTTTACCACTTCCTGTTTCCTCTGAGCAGAGGTGGACTGACTGACAGACATCAGCTCCTGTTTTAAGCCCCCACTCTGCCCCCCCCCCCAAAAAAAAACCTTTGTCACAGATGCAAAGAACGTGCTAATCTGGGAATATTTTTTTAATTATTTTTTTAAGGGAGGGTAAATCTCATCTCATCTTATCTTAAACGCAGAAAAATATTTAGAAGCAGGAGATTAGAGACCCGAGGCTGATAGTCACATCAAAGACTGATCACTCTTCCATCTCTTTTTCACTCTCTCTTGTTCTTCCTGTCTCGCTGTGACTCTCCCTGCCTTCCCTCCATGAATGCGTGGGTGCAGCTGGTTCCTATGGCAATGCCAGTCTTTCTAAGCTCAACCCCCATGTCACCTCTTTCAGAATATCTCCACTTCATTAATATTGGACGCATGTGGAACACAGACCAGGCATCATTACTTTTATTTATTCAATCTGCTGTGATCCAAATGTAAAATGTGAGCCGCTCTTTAAAGATGGTGACAGGTAAACAGGGAATTTTCCCTCTCAGAAACTGCTTCCTCGTTTTCTGCTCTTGAACCTCTTTGTGCTGCAATAAGGCTGATAAGAAGAAAAAAAGACTCTTCAATGATAATTAAAGCAGGTATTCATCATTGGCACATCAGGGCCACTGATAATTAGCAATGATGCGACGCTCTGTTTATCCCTCTGGGGTTCTTTTTTTTTTCCCACATTTTCCCTCCAGTAGCAGAGCAGTGGCCTCATTCAGAACTAAAACAGAGTCAGATTCTGGCTCAAGGACACTTCGGCAGGCTGGTTATCTCCTTGTAGTGTGACAGGCATGTCAGGAAAACAGGCGCTGAGTGTAATCTTAGCATTCGGAAAAAAATTTACAAGAGTCATCTTACCTTTTCAAAGTGATGCAAATGTGAGCATAAGTGGATGAGAGCGCCAACAAAATCACAAATCTGTTTCTTTAGAGCCCTACTTGGTAATGAAGTTACATTTACAACATTTTTGTATCTAATTGTGGCTTTAAGGAAGCAGTTCAGAGTTTTTGAAGAGGGTTTGGAGTACTTATGACTCATCAGTAGCTTACCTGCTGTAAAGAGGAGTCAGAACAATCTCAGTTTTAAGAATCAGGGAGAAACTTTTAAAGGAGAAGTCAAGCAATGTTGATGGTAAAATAAATCTGCACACTGGCAAATTAAGAAAGAATTCAATTAATTGTTAAAACAATAGCTCAGACCTTTTGAAGTGGGATTTTGTGGTTTTGTGGTAGCTGCGTGTTAGTTGGCCCAAACAGCAGCAGCAGCTGGCTGTAGCACTTCTCATGCTGCATGTGGCACTTCTAGCAGGAAAACGATCATATTTCTGTTGGAATACCTATGTAATATGAAACTGATGGTGGTGTAAATGTTTATAAAACAAAGTTCACATGAACCACCATGATTGAGGGCATTTTAAAACAACAACGGTGCACTTTTGTGCTCGCCTAACTCTGTTGTCATCATTCTGGCTGCCATTTGTTTTCAAACTGAGGTTGTTCGAAGATATCCACAACAGGTAAGATATTATTGTTCATAACCTCTCCACAGAATCTCACTTTATCAGATCTGAACTTATCGCTTTAAAACTTTTAAATCATCCACTAATACTAAACTTAAATGAAATTTTGCAAAAGATATTTGTGTGCAAACTCATTAGAATACTAAAGATGCTGAAAACATTTTTTGTCAAGCTTAATAAAAATAAAAATCTTGTGATATTAAAGAAACATGTAGTCTGGAGTCATTACATATCAAAGACCCAAAACCAGATTTGTTTCATAACAGACCAAATTGGTGTTGAAGCCTTTGTTCTCTGGATTTTACAAGTGTTGGTCCAGTATGTTGTATGTCTTATATAATGTAAATTATTGTATGCAGCTATATTCGATTAAAACCCCAGGTCCTTGTAAAACTCGGCATCATTTAATCCAACAGCTATTGGCCACCTCTACAGTAACAGCTACTAGGTGCAGAGCCAATTTAGGCCTGAGTTTGCTATAAAAACAAATAAAAACTCAAAAATATTTAGTCACTTATGCACGTAGTCTTCTAGCAACTAGTTTCTAGTAGCAAGGTCATAGATTTATTCAGTTTTTACAGAAATGTTTTGACCAGCAAGAACTAAAAGACTCTGATATGTAACAACAAAAGTTTCAGAAATAAATCACTAAATTTATATAGAAAGAGGTTTTGAAAAGGAGCAGGTTTAAAAACAAATCAAATTTAAAGACCTTAGCTATTTTTTAAGAAGAGCACTATAAATACACTATAACTGCACAAAAACACTGATGCATGTTGGGTCATATTCCATTAGAAATAAAAGTGGATGTAAACACTAAGGAGTATTTGCTTAAAAGAGAGTACATCTACATTATAACATTAACATAATTAACAGCTTAATCTGAAAAAAAATGTCATTGCTCCTGCTCCATTAGATTAATGCTTTGTTATCTGTTTGGTTTTCTTTGTTTTGTTTATTCATTAGCACACAAAAACGCTCGTATTCTGAGCGTCGTTGTATTTATAGATCAGGTCATGAGTCCCTTAAGAAGTCAGAGTGCCTCGGTGGCTTATTGGATACAGGTAACTTAATTATTCACCACAGTGCCCCTGGTTCAACGATACACTCAGATATTATTGCAAATTGTGTTTCCAGGTTTTTCCAGGTATTAAGCATTTGAGAAAAGCAGAAAACATGTCCAAACAAACAGCAGCTGTCTCTGGGAGACTTCAGTCTGGCACGATATAATGGGCTGTTGTATGAAAACAAAGCACATGAGAATAGTTTGATACATTCATACTGAAAAAAAGCAAATATCTTCTACTCTCCGCAGCCTGGTAATGTCAGCTCACAGCGCTCTAAGTGAGGTTAAAGAGGCATTTGTTTGATGTGTGATTTCAAACAGGCAGTTGAGAAAATGACAGAAAGTTTATGTCCCATTTAGGAAAATCTACAAATACAATGGGAGTAGGTTTGTAACTTTACATATTATTGTATAAAAAAATCAACTATACTGTTAATCTATTCCGCTCAGTCATCCTAAAACTATTTCACACTGCTTAAAACCCAACAAAAAAGAAATAAAAAGAAATATTCCTCTGAGAAGCTTTTGTGTTTTTCACAAATGTTGAAGCACAGCCTGCAAAGGAAAAGGCTGTCCTGTGGTGGTAGGGTGGTGCTGGAGCTAATCAAAAGTATTTATTACAACGTATCAACTTGTTCATATTGATATAAGATAATAGCAAAAGCTATTATGTTTCAAAATTGAACAATTCTATCACCCTCTTGGTCTCTTCAAGTATTCCATTTTCAATAATTGTGATAGTTTTGAAATAATTTATTCATTTTTTATTTTAATAAACCGAGAAGTTTCACAGTTATTGATCATTTCAAGTGTGTGAATCAATATTTTTGTTTTTCCAGGGTTTTTAAGTTTGTTGCTCCTCTGGGTTAAAGAGCAGATTACAGGTTGTGTTATTCACAAAATACCACATAATCCACATTTTTTCTGTCCCTGATTTGTCCTTTTCAGGGTCAGGGTGTGTTGTCCAGCAGTCAGTGGTTAAGAGGTGGGGTGCACCTTGAACAGTTAAACGATGGTGTATGTAAACACTCCTGTCTTTTTGGATTATAAGACTAACCTGGAGTACCAGGAGAAAACCCTTACTTAGAGAGAGAGAACATTCAAACTCTACACAGAAAGGTCTGAGATGAGATTCAAACCAGAAACACTCTTTCTGTGAGGCGACAGTGCTAACCACCACACCACTGTGCAGCCTATTAAACATAATATCTTGTGGAAACATATCCGATTTTTACTGACTGATTCAATCTGTTTCATGAGACTAAAAAGCACCGATTCTGTTTGAAAAGAAGGCAGTGCTGCAGAAAACTATCTGCAAAAATCCTTTTTTAACCTCAGCTCTCCATGGCTTCTACTCACAGAACAAATTAATTTTTCTCTGATGGCCATTTCTTCTTCTAATGGTTGTCCTTTCCAGGTCTTTTTGATGTCTAGCAGGCTCTTAATTATAGAGCTTTTGCTCTGTCATTTATTTGTGCTTTTACTTTTTTTTTATCTCTTCAGCATCAAAACTCATGTTGATCCATAATTCTTTTTGTTAAACTTATTCTAACTGGCAGGTCTCCCTCATGCTGCAGTGCTGCCAAACTCTGTTTATTAAGGCCCCTGCTTGCCCTACTCCAGGTTTATTTTAAATGGGTACTTCTTTTCTCAGTTTATACAAAACTCTCCTGATGAAAAGCAGGAAAATCTGTGAAATGCCCATGCTGCACCAGTAGGTGGAAAGAATATTCAATAATTTTAGCTTGGCTTAAAATACTCCCAAAACAAGTGTAAGTCTTTTTTATATATATAATATCCTTTAGGTCATTAATTTTTTCAGTACATACTCAAAATTTAATGGTGGCAAGATCAGGATAAAGTGATACAGATGTTGAAAACCATAGTAAAATCAACTCCATTGTTGATAAAAATAAACTTCACTTACAAAGTTAATGTGTTAGCTTATAGCTTTGAGAGCTGCGCCATGCCCCAACCACACCTCTGATCACCAGGAGAGTCTTCTTCTACTCAGTTCACCGTTTCAACAGTTTCTCTCGACACCGACCCTCCCTTCCCCTCATCAATTCTTCCTTATCTCATCCTCATCCTTCAACCCTACTCCTTTTTCATCCCTCTTATCCTCCCCACCCCTTTTCATCCATTTCATTTAATTCAACTCCTCTTAGGCTGGCCACACTTTGCTCATCTTCAGCGAAAGTGCTCCAGAAAGCATTACAGAGCGGCTCCAGTCCACATCCAGTTTCACACTGTCTGACTCGGTCCAATCCAGTACTTCATACTTCTCATCACTTTTATCCGTCACCCTTACCTCATCCACTTTGCCATCTCGGGGGTTCCTAAGCTGGCCAAAATGTTTGTCCAGTGAGACAAAACCCTCGCTCTGAGTCGTCTTCTTTTTCCTCGTCACCAACTCAACTTTTAGATCAATTCAGACTCTTATTCTCACTTCACTTTATAAACCTGTGAACTCACTTTAGTTGTGGTGTGATAATGCAGCAAAAAATGTCAATTTTTAAAAATATCCAGAGTGGTGGGTTTAGGGCTTAAAGTGTACAAATACCTCTAAATGTTTGTGTGGTACATATAAACAAATATTGTTATGAACACCTACATTTTGTTATTGTTTTTCTCATAAAAAGGAGAAAAAAGATGCCCTTCTTAATGCACTGCACTTTAATTTCACTCTGAATTTATTTATTTGCCTAAATATGATTTACAGTATTCTGGTTCTTATGTCTTTATAAATCCATGTATTTTACTGATCTGATTTTATATTGTCGAGAACTTATCTGCTTGTTTTGTTGTATCGTTCGACGTTTTAAAGCCTTACACAAAACTAAATTTCAAGTAATCTCTTTTGTATTGACAGTTAAATTCTGACTGATTGCTTGATTGATGTTTAAAGCAGTGCTCTCCTTAGTTATTTCATTTTTAAACATTTAAGAGATGTTTGAAGATAAAATGAGTAGTTGGGTTTACATATTCTTGTCAGAAACCTTGTGAATCCACAGTTCATCACATGTTCTGAGCTATTTTATCCTTATGTCATTCAAGTCGAATGGAATCAAATAGGATCAGAAGCCAGCCGGGGCTCCTATCTGGCTTCTGATTGGTTGCCGGTCTATTGATGCACAGCTGCTAGCTGCAGCCATCAAAGAGCTGTGAGGATCCAAGAAAAAGAGTCAACATTTCCTGACATTCATTCAGTACTTGTCGAAAAAAAAAAAAACATGGACAAAGTAAGAGCATCATAGAAGGATCCATCCACACATACAGCCATACAAACGCTTTATAAAAGTCAAATGCAAGTGCTCGCCTCCACACATGTAGATGTCCCAAAGGACCTCATTACTATGATTGGCTTCGGGACCTTTTGCTGATCAGGACACTCCTTAATGTATGCATTTGCATCCTAAGTAAATAAAGTTCCTTAAATGCATGCCTGTGCACTGCAGGGAACGTATGTGCTCATGAGCATGAGAGGTTTTGTTAAGAGTTGTGAAGCATCAGAAGCCACTGGAGAGAGAAAAGAGAGAGCAGGGGGAAAGAAAGGAGGAGTGGGGCCACGCATGGTCAGAGAGGGCAGACGTGAGCTAAATAGCTGAGTTGGCAACTGTAAAGCAGAGAGGGAAGCAAAGGGTGGGTGAGTCACACTGCTGTGTGATGAGGCACAGTGTAAGGACAGAGTTTTTTTCTCTTTCTTCCTGAGGGGATATGTTCTCTGTGGCTGGAAGTCGAGTGAGCTATAAGTACGCTCAGCATGTGCTGTTTTTAACCGCTTTTCCTTTTGAGACGTTTTCTGTTTAGACATCTAGTCTCCGGCACTATTTTAGCTAGAAAAAATAGTAAAAACAAAGCATATTACATGGCTAGAACAGGCTAAAAGAAATCATCTGGGCTTTTCAAAGGATCTTGCATCAGTTTGCATGGATTTGCTTCTATTCAGAATTAGTGGGGCAATCGCTAATGTGGAACAATGTGGCTGGATATTTTCCACATAATGTTTTAATCTTCTGAAATGAATGCATATGTGCAAAAATAGTATTAGAATAATTTAATTACATTTATGAAGTCAATGAATCACACCAAAAGGGCTTTGTGTACTCCAAATAGCTGGTATGTTACAGTAAAGCTGTTTTCACAAAGGACACGGTGGGCTCCACTTTCAAATCCATTCACGTCTCCTGATCCTGACTTTGCTCTGCGCTCAGCTCGGTGCAGCACAAGGTTGAGCATGCTGTCTGTGTGCTCTGTGCTGAAGTAAAAATCCTTTCAGCTCCAGTGCTGTGCCCTGCGTCGACATCACAATGCATCCAATCACTGCAAATCACACATTTACACATATATATATTAGCGTTTGTTAGGTTAGTTATTTTATGAGTCACGGTATGACTCTCCCCAACAGACCACGAGATGGTTAAATTGTCTCCAACAGGCTGGAGTTTGCGTTGAAGCAGTTGCTGAAAAGTTGCAGCCCCTGAAGGAGCCTGATCTCTTCTAATTTAGAGGATTGCTCCTCATCAGCAAAAGTAATGAAAGGATTTCATCTGGCAGCTTGAGGGACATACAAAGTCTGAAGCTGTAAGAACTAGTTACTTCCTGGATGTCTTTTTTGTTGTCCAGCAACCAGGGTCAATCTTTGTTGTGATTGGTGTCTTTAAGCTCTTCTCTACTGTTCTGCACTCCATTGAAAGTGCAAAGTACAGTCCATCAAATATTTGCAATTACTGTTGTAACTATTAGAAAACTTCTTGTTTATGTCTGCAGAGCTTTTTAAGGGTTAAACTATGACTGGTGCTACAACTAGTTCTTAACTCATTTATTAAATAAAAAACATCATATATTTTAAAAAAGGAACGTAACTGATTTGTTTTTTTTACAGCTACCATGGGAGTCACATCTCTTCTAGTGTTGATTTTCATTCTGGAGTATTCAGTAGACAATTGTAGTGCAAAGAGACAGTTTATTTGCACAAATTACAGTGCTTGCGTTATTTTCTTCCAAACTTGTGTCTTAATTTTACCAGTCAAGTTTATAAATGCTGTATTAAAAACAGTCAGTGTTTGCGAATGTGCTGTATAACACTGCTTTGCATTTCCAACCTCTGATCAGTTTTTATAAATGGTTCTGCAAATGAGATGAAGACATTTCAAGCAAAATTTATAGAGGCTAACTTATAATTAAGAAAAGCTGACATAGTTTATTAACTAAATTAAAGCATTTATAAATCTAATGGAAAGCAATGATTGTGAATGCAGCTCTGTGCATTAACTGTGTGACTGGTGGTAATAAAATAAACAGCAGGACATTGACATACATTGAGCTATATTATTCCAGTTCCAATTCATCTTTTCATTGATGTAAAAGCTCAGTCTTTTTAATAATCTGTATTGAATCAGGCAGACGAAATGCTTCACTAATTGGGAGTTTTAAACATGGAACTCACAACATTACTATTGGTACTGGTCTCTATAATCCTGGCCCCAACCTTCGACAAAAGTATGTCCTTGCTCTGGCCCAGAAAGTGCTCATGATTCAAGCTCTTTTTCAGGATACATATCATTTGGTTCAACTCACCAAAAAAAAAGTTGTATGTCTCCACTCTGAAACAGCTCCTGACTTAGTACTAGTTGTAGATTATCATGGCTCTTTTCCAGGACTCGAATAATTTGGCTCAGCTCCCCAAAAAGGATTGGCTCGTTCCAGAACAAAGCCAAACTTCTCATCTTTAGTTAGTGATGCTGTGGCACCAATAATGATGGGCTAGGGCAAGTCAAAACAGAACAAAATGGTGCTCAGCAAGCACTGTCTACAAACTAGCTCTGCAACTGGTTTGGTGGAGAGAGAGAAAAAAAACTTTCTGTCATTGTTCAGAAAGTATCTGTTTTAAACTCAGGCTTCTATGTGTCCTCCTTTTTTCAAAAGGGTTTTTTCAGTGGGAGAAGGTCGCAGGTTTGTCTCCTGCCTGGGGCCTTTCTGTGAGGAGTTTGCCTGCTGCATGTTTGGGTTTTCTCCAGATACTCTGGTTTCTGCCCACAGAGCGAAAACATACATGTTAGGTTAAGTGGTAACTCTAAATTGTCCCTAGATGTGAGTAGGAATCAAGAACGGTTGTTTGTTTGTCTCTGTGTGGCCCTGTGATGGATTTGGGACCTGTCCAGGGCGTTTCTCCCCTCCCCGTCACACAATGACAGCTGGAGACAGACACCAGCTCCTCCCGACCCTGCATGGAAAAGCAGGTAAAAAAAAAAATGGATAGAAGGATATTAGATGTGTACTTCAGGGCTTTGCCCTTCTAAAAAAAAGTCTTCATCTTAAATTTGTTTTTGTGCCACTGGGTAACTAAATTCACTTCTACTGTGATCCTGCTCATTTTCCTTTTTCATTTCCTTAGATGCAATCGGTGCCTCGAGTGTCAAAGGAAGTAAAGCAAACAAACAAAATAATAGAACCTCAAACTAGTTTTTTTATGGGTTTTATTGTGTTCCATTCAAACAAACTGGTGCACTACTTCCCAGTGAACTCTATTGTGTATGTATAGATACTGAAAAGATTGTCCTAAAAACAAAAGGTGGGCTTTGAAAGTTTTGCAAACACAAGTCCTGCCTTTGTGTGGCTTTGACTTATTCATGGCAATTTTGGGGGGGTTCAGTATTCAGTGTACAGTACAAGCTAAAACTACAGTATAGCTCCAGGTCAGCTTGAAGCAGTTTTGATCTGCTGCATTTTAATTTTTTCTATTATCTGCGCCAGCCTATACAGAGTTTCTACTCAGTGCCATGTGCTGGAAGTTAGTTTAAGGTTGTGAAACTTCTAGATAGCATTTTAAGGTGGTAAAACAGCAATTTGTGTCATTAGGATGTTGCTCACCTGAATGTTAAGGTCCAATAGCTTAAAGTGTCAGTTTAACAGGACAATTTTAATAACTAATCACATCTAAACCCAGTACAAACTAGAATCAGCAACCCTATCATATTATAAAAGTTTAATTAACGTTTTTTTTTTTTAATTGCTTGATTCATTAAGTTCTTGAGAGTCTTTTCTCTTTTATGTTTTCGGGAGGATACTTCATTTTCTTTGCCAAGATAAAACAAGGGAAATTTGGTCTGAATGTGGATTAAAAAGTATGTCAAAGCTATTCTTTACGTAAAGTATGATTAGTACGCATTAACATCTCGCTGGTGTGAATGGAGAGATTTCAGAGCTGCGACTTTATCCAGCCTTTGAGTTTTTGAGGTGACAGAAGCACAAACTCCGCACACCCAGCTTTGTGTGGCATGTGTACAGATGCAGACAGATACAGTACAAACCCGTGTGTGATATTTTGAGTTTACACGTCTCAATGTGTCCTTGACTGAGCTTGCTTTTATGACGCACCGAGAAGCTTAGCGTTCTGTAAAAGTCCCAACACTCACATCTCACTGCTCTCTTTCTCTTTCTGCCTCTAACCACCCAGCAATCCAGTCTTGATTCTAAGGGACATATGAGGGATTTAATACAATTTGTAGGGGAAGGAGGCAGGGAGGGATGAATGATATATTGACTTCTATATAAGAGGAAGGCTGGGGTGGTAATCTCATTTCAGGATGCTGTGATGAGATTCTGGCCTGTTTTCTCTCCAAGATGATGTGACTTTGGTCCTGACAACATCATGCTGCTCTGTGTGTGTGTGCATGAATGCGTGTGTGTGTGTGAAAGCACTTGGTGCTCTTATGATACGGCACTCTGATTTTATCTACAACCTTGGCTAAAAACAGCATCTCTCTATTTTTGTGCACACGCAGCAGATAAAATCTTTTTCTTCCTCGCTGAAGTTACTCTTTGTTTTCCTAAATTCTTCTAGAAACTACTTGCAGATTAGTGCTGGTTTAGAGGTGATGAAATACATTGTGTTTTAAATAAACATGCCGTTCTTTTTATGTAAGAAATATTCATGAGGCAGGCAGCATCAGCTCATAAGAAATGGAGGCAGAATGAAGGTCAGAGAATAGCTGTCAAATATGGGGATTTTAAATGTACATTCCTGTGTTCAAAGCAGATTATTAGTACCAAAGACAATAAAAAATATGGTATATTTTTATTAAAATACTTTTATTCAAGCTTAAAGAGAATATTTCTACGCTCTTATATTTGATTTCTTGAGCGCACAAGACACATTGAAGCTAAACAGATTTAGCTTTACTAGCTCCACCTGTCAGTTTTAAATTCAAGTACCTTTTTTCCCTCAGTTCTTCTACTTTGAGCAAAGGCCTACTGTGAAAATGGCAGCCTTCATCATAGTTAAGCAGCCATGTCTCCAAGCAACAAGTAAATGTGTGCAAAATAAAGTTGTTTGGGTTATATTTATGGCTTCTTTTTCCCACAGTATGTCTTGCTTGGTATAATTTTTCACTTCATTCTGTCACCTTTTTATTGTTCACCATCAAAATGCGAAAGCAGACAATAATGGTTGTGTACATGTCTCTGAATATGTGTGCGTCCGTCTGTTACCAAAATAGTTTGTGAATCATGAGACAGATTTTAATCAAACTTGCAGTAATTGATCTATAATTGATTACCTTTAGGTGTCAACGCAGTACAAGATGGCTGCCACAACCAACTGACCTTAAAAAATGTGGTTTTAAAACCAGTTGTTTTAAACCTATGTTTACCTTAAAATCAGAAATCTGTTTATCCCAGCAGGTGGGGCACAAGTCATCACAAATCCGGTCCATCACAGCAGCGAGTCAAAGAACCATTCACGCTCACAGAAACATCCACTTCAGGTTCACCAATTACCACCCATCAGGACACTGAAATGCCCCTGTCAACAGCAGACTCTTGCTTTGAGGCAACATAGCTAATAGCTGCACCGTCACACGGCTTCACTGTGTATATGTAATTTAAAGTGTTTGACACAACATATGGGACTGCAGAGTTGAACACATCAGATCTTTGGTCAGTAAACCCAACAGTACAGCACCTGTCCGAGAGATTTGAATCAAATCACAGAATTTCCTCCGCTGTAAATGTACAGAAGGGCTTTTCATCCATTTATTGTTAACGCTTCATATATTAGATTTGTATGTTATCGAGAAGCTTTTGCTTCTTTATTCCAATGTCATTCTCTTCACTCTAACAAAATTGCACGAGTCAGCCCTGGATATTTTGCAGACAAATACAACATGTACAGAACAAATAGTTTTCGAGAGGTGTTCATTCACAGTCTCCTCTGGTTCTGAACAACAACAGGGTTTTGGGCTCTGAACTGAAGTTTTCCTGATAGAATCAGGTTCAGGTCTGCAGATAAAGGTTGTGTGATATGACTGAAAGCTCCAAAATTGAAGCTGAGATTATTTTGTCAACTTCTGTTTAAGGTCAGGAAAGACCTTTCAGCTCTTAATAAGATTTCAGATCTGTGTCCAGGTCAGTTTAATGACTTATGGGCTGGCATTTGCAGCTTGGCACCTAATTCATTGTGGAATTATATAAAGTGCTGATGTAGAAAAGATTAACACGTACCAACAATTCAGTCTAATGCAAATGATAATTTCACATTTTTGCCATCATGTCCTCATTAGAGCTCACTTTAGAAAATTCCCGAACTGGCGGGTCATGTTGAAACGTAATCTTGGTGACATTTTCTTCTCGTTCTTTGTCTCACAGAGCGGTGCATCGCCTGCTGAAGATCCACGGCACCAGAACTGTTCTGAGCAGTTGACAGTGCTGCTTGTTTGTCATTACCCAAGATTCTCTGGGTTGTCATGGTAATGCATGACTGTGAGAGACCTTAAGGGGATGGAGAAATAAGGATGGGACGGTGCAAATATGATGGTGGCGTTTAGAAACTCTTTGCCTTTCTTCTCACTTTCCGATAAAGGAGTTTCCATTATTCAGCCATCAACGCATGCATTTTTCATTTTTAAGGGTCACACTTAAGCAGAAAGGTGGCAGATGTTTTATGTATTTAGCTTTTGAGCTGCTGAGTTTGACACATTTGCACAAAAACTGACAAGGCGAGGCTTGGCAGAACTCAAACTCACAACGACACGGCAAAGTTTTAAGGATTTTATTGTCAGGAAGCTGGGAGCAGGCTCAAAGTCTTTGATCGTCTCACTCACGTGATCGGCTAGTGACGGGACCGGAACTGGTAAGTCTACTCCAACTTGGTTTAGCGTTGCAGACCGGCTGGTCTGAAAGGGGCTGAGACGAGAGGGAAAATCCAGATCCGGGCGTGAGGTCGTTACCGGTAGGTCAGAGGTCCAAAGCCAAAACCAGACAGGGAGAATCCAAAGGGCGAGGTCCAGATGGGCGAGGCAAGGTCGGTAACGAGAGATCAGAGTCCAAAGAAGTATCAGGCAGGGAGCAGGCAAGAGACAGTGGTCATGGAACAGGCAAGGGTCGAGATCAGGCATGAACGAGAGTAGTACGCTGGACATTTACTTGCAGCAAGGCTTTCAATAATCTGGCACTGTGATCTGGGAGCTGTGGGTATTTATGGTGACAGGAACAGGTGAGACAGATGAAGCTGATTACGTGGGCATGGCAACATGGGTGTGGCTTGAACTGTGGGACTGTGGAAAGTTACATGACTGTGGCAAGAGGCGTGGCAGGAACAGATGGAGCTGTGACAAAAACAAGTTAAAAATCATCACCTGCTTCCATGGGGCTTTTATTTAGTATAAAGACATGACAGCTTCACTCCTCTGATCAAATCTTACTCAAGAGAGTTGCACTATTTCTTTATGTTTAACCCATGCTAATGATTTTGTTGAAAATGAAAAATTAATTTTATTGCGTTCCTGCGGAGCTCATTCCTTAAAAGCAGAGAGGTTGAATCAAACACTCAATTAATCAACTACTGGGTCAATAAAAAGTTAATTGCAAAGTGTTCCTCTAATTAATCACTCGGGAAATGGAGCTTGTCCAGTGTGAGAACTTGCTCCTTTTTTTCTGTTTATTGTTGTAATTTTTTACATTTATATTCTGTCATTTCCTGGCGTTTTATAAACCAACCTATCCATCAATCATAAGCAAAGAGCAGATTTGCCGGTGGAAACAGTTCTTAGTCTTTGCCCTTCACTTTAACGCTCAGCAATTCTGAACGGTATGTTTTAACTTCCCCGGATAAACTGAAAATAAACTCCTACCACCTTGTTTTAAACTCAAACTGGTGTGAAAAAGCTTCAAGACAACATGTCACATCACAACATGATGCTGGAGAGACAGAAAAGTGACAGCGACAAAGAGAAAATGATAGCCTGAATACAGACAGCCATTATAAAATCATATATACACTTTATATTGCTTTCACCCACACGTTTAAACACACAGCATGTGTCTAAATGACACCCTTCCAACACGGTGTATGCTGCCAACAGCTGTCAGGTATGAACACTGAACTCGTGTTTCCTTTTTATTCGCTAGTCTTAGTTGTAGAAACGTGCTCGTACAGACACCCAGCACACCTCAGCGTGTCTGCAAGTCTTCCACTTAGAGAAGAAAATTCACAGTAACATGGAAAATTAAAGGGGTCCGTGAGAAAAAAATAGATTTAGCTTGTCTTGACTATGAAATTCATAAGCACACACTTACTCTGACAGTAGTTCCTTGTCACAAATCAAACTCAACAGACCCAAACAGATTTAAAGACATGACCTCTGACCTTCCTCAAAGCCTTAACATCCGACTCAAACACTCATGCACTTGTAGTTTATATCAAAAATCAATGCACACACGTACCAAAGGATTGTAAAGTTAAACCTGTGTAGTGATTGCCAGCCAGATGTCGCTCAAATTTTGTAAAATGCTCAGAAATATCTACAAAACATGCAGCATCAGAAATCACACAATGTAACTTTGGTCTTTAAATAAAAATTTACTCAACATCAGCCCACAACATTAAGTTGTGTTCATACATGCCCAGAATCACTTTATACCTTAAAAACCAAAACAACAATGAAGCAGTTTTACCAAGTTTTTTTCTCTTCTGTTTGTCTCGCTTTATCCGAACCCTGTCACCATGAAACTTTGATTGAATGTTGAAATGGTTAATAACTCATTTTGTAGGAATGTGTGGACAGAGGAAAATATATATACAAAAAAAAATAAAAACATATCAGGAGGACCACGTTAGGTTTTTTATAATCAAGCCAAGCCTAGTGACGTTCATGCAAGTGCCACCAAAAAAGAGAATATTTGTAAAAGGTTTTGACATACTTTAAATATTTTCTAGTTCAAATTCAAGGTGTGGATTTATATACAGTATGCATTTTCTTTACATTAGGCAAATATGGGTACATTTAACATGGTCAACGTTATTGTGTTTTTGATTAAAAAAGTGAACAAATGTGTTGTGGCAAATGTGACAAAGTGAAAAAGGATTATATCATACCAGCGTAAAACTTGTGAAATTTGTTTTGTTTGCAGTGGTATAAATACTAAAAGTGGACAAAATGCTAAAATACTTTTTATGGACAAAAGTGATTCTTTCTGTTGTTTCTGTTGTTTTCCCATCGTTCGCAATGTTAGAGCTGCTCTCAAGATTTCTTTAAACAACCAATGAGGCTATAAATGACACCCAAACCCTGGAGAAATGTGTCACCAGAGAAGAGAGCAAAACACAGAAGATGCCTGATAGATAAGAAAGAAGGAGATACTAATCAAAAAACAATCTCCCACTTCCTCTCCTGCTACTGATACCTCAGGGTTGGAACCACAGATCTTTGTCAGGAAACGGAGCTCGGTCAGGAGACCTAATACGATTTCAATAGTCCAATCTCTAGTAGTTAATGGGACAGCCAGAGAAATTTCTCCTCTCGGCCCTGAAGAGCACCTTAGGACAGAACATCAGATGGGTTTTCAAGTTTCTGCCAGGCCACAGTGCCTTCAAACTACCTCTGCCACAAAGCCATTGCTGTCTGCAGAACAGAGGGCAGAGGTAACAAAACAGAAAAGAGACGAGCAGGATGGGAGAGAAACACTTCTATTGAGCGGCTTCCCAGCCCTATTTCTCCTTCTTTTGTCACTTTACAATGTGCCATCTCTTTCCCTTTCTCTTTCAGTGTCTATCACCTCAGCCTCCTCTCTTTCCTTCTATCCCCCTGCTCTTCTTCCCCTTCTTTTCTTAGCATACCACAATTTCTCCTTGATTTCCAGAGAGGGGAAGTGTGGCAGTAGCTGGAATACAAACTAGCTGACTCAATACACTCGCACACACACACGCACACACACATAGCCTGTGTGAAGAGGGTGTGTACAGCTTAGGGGTATGGGAAGATGGCGTCAGAGATGAAAAGAACCAGAAGGAGGAGAGGAAAAGTGTTCGGGGAGGGGAAACAGATAGAAAGAGAGAAGGTATGAGTCCTCGTCTGGAGAGTTTAGGTTGGGATTAGCTCTCTAACTCTGGCAACAGCGAGATATGCGTCAGCAAACATTAAGCAGCTCATTCATCATTCACGGTATGAACATGAGGTATGAGGTCACTGCCTGGTTGTCTCATCGTTTGGAAATGTAACGCTCCGGTTAATGAAGTCTATTCAGAGGAATCTTTGTACAAGAGTTTGATGCCTGTTTTTAGGAGGAGAGGCACCCTACCAGCACAGTCAGAGCATTAGGCTGAGCCCACAAACTGCCATAAAAAGTCAGCTTAGTTTATGGGATTTTATTTTTTTTTCTTGTTTTCGAAGGGTATCTATAACAACAGATTGTAATATAATATGGGTTTTAAATCTCTGCCTCCACAATATTATTAATTATTAACACAACTTTTCTGTAACTATATCTGGCATCTTTATTTGTCTTGTTTTGTCAGCTCTTTTCTTGCGTTAAAGCAGAGGTGGGCAACATTTTGTTTCCACAATCTCATGCTGACTTAGTTAAAGCAACCAAAGGGTTGCATATTAAACTAGAGGAGTAAATCTTTAAGACAGATCATTCGAAAGACACCTCCAGCTTGTTTTTTCATCCATTTTCTTTACCCGCTTCTCCATTCCGGGTTGCTGGGAGCTGGTGTCTATCTCCAGCAGTCACTGTTTGAGAGGCAGGGGACACCCTGGACAGGTTGCAAGTCCATCACAGGGACACATAGAGACAAACAATCATTCACTCACAATTTTAGAGTTACCAATTAACCTAACATGCATGTTTTTGGTCTGTGGGAGCAAACCAGAGTACCTGGAGTAAACCCACGTGCACACAGGGAGAACATGTAAATTCCACCCTGAAAGGCTCCAGGTTGGGAAGCGATCCAGCTAAACTTTATTTTAATTTCCTCTGGTTTATCTAAATGGCTGTTTTTCTCATCAGAAATCCCATTTGCATGTGGATGAGAGGTGTTA
This sequence comes from Kryptolebias marmoratus, assembly GCF_001649575.2. Lineage (NCBI taxonomy): Eukaryota > Metazoa > Chordata > Actinopteri > Cyprinodontiformes > Rivulidae > Kryptolebias > Kryptolebias marmoratus. The sequence continues at coordinate 17,956,720 of NC_051432.1, forward strand.
ACACAATAAAAAATGTCCAATTTGAAAAATTTTCATGTTCCTGCGGACAGAACCCGTGATTTATTATTTATATTCTGGTTTCTGAGCTCTTTTAAACTTTTTTTTGTTTGTTTTTATTAGAGAACATCAGAGATGGACGAAGACTGTCTTTCGGGTTGTATTTTCCCCGTGCATGTTCTAAAGCGTAACCCAAGTTTTGTCTTGGATGTTGTCTTCTGGTTTACACATGAACTGCTTTGTAATGTTTCTTCATCAGTGCTACTGCTGAACACTTTTTTGCAGCCTTAAAAAAGAAAATCTAAGACTTCGCTACAGAACAGGCAGGTTCGTGAGGAACCCCCCCCATTTTTACTATTTGCATTCTTTGGGTGTGCATGTGTGTATGTGCTTGCAACGTTGTGTGTGAGCGAGTCGCAACTTGTAACAATAACTTCCTAATTACAGTTCCCCAGTGTTTGTGCAATCTTCCTGAAATGCTAACTAGCCCCCTACAGGGACTGTGGTACATTATTAATCCATGTGCTTGCCTGAGCGTCCTCGGCTGGAAAGTGTGTGTCTGCAAACACACGCGCGTGCTGTTTTCTGAACACACACGTCTATTTGCATGTACTCACACATCCCTCCTTATAAGTGCTGCGCTGACATATGTATGTCAGCGGTTAATGTGGGGAAATTTCTGCTGTCACTGCTCTGAATAGTGGGTCATATGTCAAATGTGCAAACAGGGAGTTAGTTTGAACCCAATTTGTAAAACTGCACCTGATTTTTCTGAAGGTTGCAAACAGGTCACCTCAGAGTAAAATAAATGTTTCTCATCTGACACAATAACACCCGAGGAGCTAATAATTTCTAAAGAATGACCTTGTTTGGTGATGAGCTTCATTGTAGCACTTCCTATTAGAATGAAAAATGCTGCTCTCTTGTCAAATTTGTCTCTAAATCCTCTGCATCACCTCAATTTCTCATTTATTTTAAGATGTTTTTTTTTAATTCCACCACACGAGTATTTGTTTGTTTGTTTGAAGAAATATTACATAAGATTATTTTGTGTTTTCTCTGCTTTACCCATACCAAATAGCCAAATTGGAGATTACATCTGTGAGATTATGGCGCATTTATATATTCTGACGTTATTTCAGAGTCAAGACAGTTTTGTTTTAAATAACAGGAAAGGTTTCTCAGCAGTTGCACAGAAGAATTCATCTCCAAACACAGCCAGAAGAGAGGTGCCATGTTAACTTTGCATGCAGATTAGTTTCCACACTGTGGTAGCATTGCCTCTCAGGAAAGATCAACATTATGACACGAGACTCTGCTCTCCAACATGCTTAATATGGGGAGCAAGTTTCTGTTGAAATAGGGATGGCTTTTACAAATATCAGCTGAGGGGGGTTGATTCTGAAATTTAGCCAGGGATTTCAACAGATATGAGCTCTTTTAGCCTGGCAGCTAAAGGGATGAAAACAGAGCAGTAAATGGATGGAAGGGTGAGGAAGGATCTCCCATGGTACTTAGCGAGTGCTTCTTCAGTATTCCCGAAGAACTTGCCCCACAGTGATGCCTACAGGCACTAGGGTTGTACCATGGATGGATAGCTTTCTCTTGGGGCTAAAGTCAATGATGGATCAAAAGCTCAAAAGAAAAAGTCCTTCAACTCTTCGGCTGAAGGTTGAGAGCATAACTGGAGCACAGTGATGAGACAAGCGCAGACGTTAAACCCATCACTTTTCATCGTCTTGTAGACATGCTTGGCAATTCCTCCCCGCTAAAAGTTGTCACTTTTCATTACAGCTGATTTTTAATGTTTCCACCTGCCTTATTACAGATGTAACCATCAGAGTCCCACCACCGCTGACACTTCTGCTGCCGCAGCATAAAAAGCTCTCACTGTGTGGCTGCTGCTCGAGAGATGTTTCACGGCTTTATCGAGCAAGACTTTTAGTGCTCACGAATAGGAAGATTTAAGAATCTCCCTCCTTTTTCTTTTCTTTTCTTTTTTTTCAAGCCCTATCAGGAGTGCTCCTACAACTTGTGTGACTGCCGCAGCAAGCACTGCAGTACTAATGCAGGATGAAAGCAAGATGAGCAACCTCAAAGATTGTTATCAATGAATCCCGGGGACTTCACTGTGACAGAGGATGTCTGACCCCCAAAACAAACCAGTCAATCATTCTTCTCTCCCCAAAGCATTTAGTCTTAAAAATAAGACACTGAAAGTGTCGTACTGGATCGGCACCACATCTATTCATGGCGATAATAGCTCAGTCCTGTTCCCTTCTTTCCTTCAATCTTTCCGCCTTCTTTTTTCCTTCCTTCGCTCCATCTGTGGCACTCAGCCAACAATCGGAGTCAGTCAGTGGAAAAACTCTGTTAGTAGTCCATGCCCTGTGGGACGAAGTGGCAACAACATCCGTAACAACAGATAGTGGGGCGGCCAAAATTTAACTGGCTGAGTGGCTTTATGTCTCACACATGCACCCAGACTGAATGAAGCTTGGCTACATGGCCTCTTTTATATTCGCTATTTATGTCAGTCATGATACATGTGGTTTCATGACATTTTAGGGGGAAAACTCTAGTTTTTATTTTTGTACAAAAAGCAGCCGTTCTTCCATTTAATGTTTCCTCCTTTGATGCTTTCATGGAAGGCGCCAACATGTCTCCCTTTTGGTGTTGCATTTAGTTGAAATCTAGCAACTCTGAAGGCCACAACAAATTTATTTCAAGTCCATGCTCATTAAACACTCAGTGAGCCTTTCTAAGAAAAAAAACCCTCGTTCATTATCTTTTTTTCCTCTTCTCTTGTTTACTTTGTTTTCAATTAAAGGTGCACTCCACAGGATTTAATTTTGTCATGACATTTCAAAGAAAAGCTTTGAAAAAACAAAACTTTAATAATATCTTCTGTGGCTCCCGGTGTAGCTTCAAAAGGACTGGGGGGAAAAACTGAAATATGATGAGCTGCTTCAATTTTACCCCCGTCTATCGCTCTCTTTTTTATTTCTTCATTTTCTCTGCTGTGAGCCCTGATTGAAATACAATTTCAGGCCACATGCTTTAAAGGGTTTTTTTTGTTTTGTTTTGTTTTGTTTTTAACCAGAGACTTTACAGATATGAAAAGAGAAAGATGCAAGAACAAACTGGCGAACTGGAGCGGTCTCTGCTGCTGTCCATGGTCCTGAACACTCAGCCCTGCGTCGTCCCGGGACAAGGACTATTTTACCCCAAACGATGAGCTTATTTATTTAGGCACAGGACACATGGCTGATGCATTAATAAATGCTGAAAAAAAGGCTCAGGCTTGAACCGAACAACCACCACACACATCCAGTTTGGATCTATATGCACCCGCATCATCAATGCACTCACACGCTCCCGGAGATAAAACCATACAGCCAGCCCAAGCGTTCCTTTCCAGCTAATTCCCCTCCATTCATCAAGACTGTACATGCACACGCGCGCGCAAAACGCACGAAAACACAGGGAAATTAAGTGATTTCAGAACCGCAGGAATGCCTGAGCTGCTTTTTATCTCTCAAAGTTGCCTGCGCCATGCGAGTCCAGCCCTCACAGGGCAGCAGCATGAACCGAAACCAGAGCTGTGTGTGCGCGCGTGCGTGCATGCGTGTGTGTGTGTTTGTGTGTGCGTAATCTACAGATGTTTGCTTGAGGATTCGACTTTACCTGCTCCAGATGCTCCGGAAGACGCGGCTCCTGAACGCAACGCTCCGCTCGTTGCCTCTGGCAGTATCTGTCTCTGTTTTTCTGTCTCTCTTTGGACCCTCTGTCCGCCTCTGGTTTGTCCCAGCTCTTGTCTCCTCTCAGAGAAGAGCCGTGGTCATGGCAGCTCTGGATGTGACCCACGTCAGGATTTGTTTTATTTATTTATTTGTTTAGGAGGGGGAGGGAGGTGGTAGGGGGAGATGCAAAACGGCATCCGATGTGATGTTCTGCCTCCTCACCGCTGCTTCTCACACTGCGTCAGGCTCCGCTTCCCCTCCTCCTCCCTGCTCTCTCCCTCTCTCTCTCTCTCTCTCTCTCTCTCTCTCT